>NC_090021.1:140034863-140335831 GCF_037176765.1 Anolis sagrei | reverse complement strand
GCAGTCTTCAGAGAACGTTGCAGTAGTCTATACGGGATGTAACCAGAATGTGGACCACCGTGGCCAAATCTGTTTTCCCCCTCTCAGCACGGTGATAGGGAACTTCTACAGTCACCTATTGAAAGATATGCATGCAGAATAAGTGGACTTATGTATTCCCCTGTTTTTCGAATGAAAAATGGTACACATAGCTGAGCCACATCATCAAGAAGACGTGACCACACAATAACAGGCAAAAATAATTGATGAGGAAGAATATGCATAATTCGTATTTTAAACAGAAATCCAGGAAGTTATTAATTTAGATTAAGAAAGGCAAGACTCTGCCTCCTCCTCTTCTTTCTGAGTTTATGGAGTGTAAACAACATTTGCAATTGCCCCCAGTGGCACAATGGGACTGCTGATCGAAAGGTTGGTGGTTTGAATCCGGGGAACAGAGTGAGCTCCTGTCTGTCAGCTCCAGCTTCCCATTCAGAGACATGAGAGAAGCCTCCCACAGGATGGTAAAACACCTGGGCGTCCCCTGAGCAGCGTCCTTGCGGATGGCCAATTCTGTCACACCAGAAGCGACTTACAGTTTCTCAAGTTGCTCCTGACAAAAAGCAAAAGCAGCTACATGACCAGATGTACATTGGGATCAGTGGGAAGGTTTCACATTTCTGTGAAATGCTGCTTTCCTGACAAGATCTTTTCTCCACCCTACTTAATTGCTTGTCTCCAATGCTGATAGCAGCAGCAAATAGTAGGTTTGGACATCTTCCTGGACATATATCTAGGGGCTGCAGTACTGCAAGGCTACCTCAAGAGGGCACCCTGGTGCAATTTTTTCTTATTTTTCTGACGACTCACCTAATAATAATGATGATGATGATGATGATGATGATAACAACAACAACAACACTTTATTTGTACCCACTACCATCTCCCCAAGGGACACGGTGCGGCTTACATGAGGCCGAGCCCAAATGCAACAATACAAGCAATAATAACAACCTAAGGGTCCGCAGTACTACAATATCACCATACGGCTGCAGCAAAATACAATAATTGAGCATTTCAATATGTGTATTGCTACACTATCACTACAAGAGGTACAAAATTTGGCATTATAAAGGGCCTAGATTAGTGGTTCCCAACCTGTGGTCCGTGGACCACCAGTGGTCCCCAAGAACTAAAATATGGTCCGCAGTCTCACTGTTACTACACCATTGCAAAGAGAGTGACTGGTCTCACGAAACCCTCTTATAGTGCCTAGGCAATGGGGATGTTGGGTAGGAAGTGACTGACCCCATCACGCAATAACAAGCCTCCTGACTGCTGCTGCTCCTCCCTCCCCCTGGAAGTGTCTTGGTGTCTTCATTTTTAGGCCTGTTCCTGGAGTGATTTGGGGTGCTGATTCAGAAAATTGCATTCAATGAACCACATCAGCTCTAGATTATTAAATATGGTTTTCTGTGGGCGAGCAGACTACTGGTTGTATATGTTCTGTATCAGAAACGAGAGCTAATGGGGCCTATCCAATACAATTTTCTGAATCAGCATCCCAAATAACCAAACCGAATCTAAATTTGACCAAAAACTGATTCATAACCCCTTTGGTACTGATGTTGGAGAGTGGTCCCTGGTCAAAATGGTCCCTGGACAAAGTGGTCCCGGGTCAAAAAAAGGTTGGGGGCCACCATAGATCTTTGGAGCAATGTAAGTCAGCATGAGCAGCTTTTAGAATGGTAATCTGTAATATCAAAGTAATTCTCCTGCCCAGAAGAAGGGCTTGGGTAAGTCCCAGTTGTGGTAGATTGCTCCTCCTTGCCATCCCAAGAATGAGATATTAGCCTTACCATGAAGGTTTATTCTGGATTGGCAGGAGGAACAATCCAAACAAAAAATTAGTTGATAAATGGAAGTGGTTCTAACAATTTAGGTTGTTTAAGGCTTGATAATAAAACTGTTGGAGAAGTGAGCAGGAACTTAACAGCTCAACTGAAAAAGAATCTTGGATCCTGCCACCCCAGAATGAACTTTCATGGTAAGTACAACTTCTCATTCTGCATACATAACACTTCGGCCTAGGGCCATGGTTCTCAACCTGTGGGTCCCCAGATGTTTTGGCCTACAGTTCTCAGAAATCCCAGCCAGCTGTTAGGATTTCTGGGAGTTGAAGACCAAAACATCTGTGGACCCATAGGTTGAGAACCACTGGCACTCTGGGGTGTGGTGCTCATCTCAATTTCTAAGCCGAAGAGCTGGCATTGTCTGTAATAATAATAATAATAATAATAATAATAATAATAATAATAATTTATTTATACCCCGCTACCATCTCCCAAGGGACTCGGTGCGGCTTACATGAGGCCGAGCCCACAATACATCAATACAAGCAATAACAACCACAATACAAAGCAAAATACAAATACTAATACAAAGCAATTAAAATAAATCTCATACACAAATAGCATAAACATTGAACAATAGCACAAAACACATTTAAAATCTGTAGACACCTCCAAGATCATGTAGCTGGCATGATTGCATGGAATGATGTTACCTTTCCACCAAGGCAGTACCTATTGATCTACTCACATGTCCATGTTTTTGAACTGCTAGGTTGGCTAAAGCTGTGCCTAACAGCGGGAGCTCACCCTGCTCCCTAGATTCAAATTACTGGCCTTTTGATCAGCAAGTTCAGCAGGTCAGTGGTTTAACCCACTGTGCCACTGGGGGACTCCCTAAAGTATCCTTTTATTTAGGCACAATAGAACCTAAAATAATTTTAATCAAAACTATTTTCTGTCATTTTAGCTGTATCTGGTCAAGTATGCATTGCAAAGGGATGAATGAAGCCATACGCAAGGATCTCCATGTACTTGATGTATCATTGGTGCTGTTTGGGGGCTTGCTTGAGGGTGGGTCAGGATTTCCTTCCGGGGAAATGACTTATAGTGTGGTGATCTTGAGTTCAAAGGTTTTAGAATACCTGATCCTCTTAAAAATATTAAGAATTTGATAAGATACAACATTTATATTCCCTTCCTCATTGTATGTTTTTTGTTTTTAAAAAAGGTTTGATTCCCTTCTCCATTTAGCTTTACATCACAGTGAATAAGACAGGACCATGTTTCAGCTTCAACTGCTTCGAAGACCTCTGCCTCCAAAGGTGGAAAGAGGACTTCTACCAACAAAAAAATACAAAGGTAATGTGGGACAGTGGTTATGATGGCCCACATAATGCATTGCAGTCCTATACTTCTCATTCTCCAGCAGTTGATATGGGATACAGGCATGAATAGATATTATAGTTTATGGTTTATCATGATCTCCTGGAGTGGTGATGACTGATCAGTTGTACTTCAGGAAAGCTCAGTTGTTCAAAAATAAGTTCCTATGGGTTTATTCCTTAGGAAGCATGTTCTGGATTGCCACTTCTACCTTAGATGCACACAGGGTCCTCTACAGGTATCCCAGTCCCCTTGACAGGAGTCTTAGCAAGCCATTCTCCTTAATAATAATAATATACTTTATTTATATTCTGCTCTATCTCCCTGAAGGAACTCAGAGTGGGTTGTAGAATCCATATATGGCAAATAACACATATATGCCATTACACAATTAACAAAGACACACAATACATAGGCAGAGGCTAGGCTTCCCCCTTTTTCATTTCCGGCATCAGGAGGCTGTGCTCAACTCAGCCATGGGGAAGTGCTGTTGTCCTATTTTTCTGTGTTGAAGAGCCTGTTATTCATGGACGCCTTCCTGGTTGAATTGCTGGCATGTCTTTTACCTCATACAATAATATAGATGGGTTCCTGAGTGAAATGTATATAACAAAAATACCACTTGTATAACATAAACAATGATATAATTCAACAACAGTATATCAACATGCTGCACTGTTAACCTCACAGCGACAACAAACAGTATGGTGCAAATTTTTAGTACAGTCGTATTTTCTTATAAGTAGCTTGTGTGACAGCCTACCACAATTCAACAACAGTATATATACATGCTGCACTGTTAACCCCACAGCGACAACAAACAATGTGGTGCAAACTTTTAGTACAGTCGTGTCTTCTTATAAGTAGCTTGTGGGACAACCGACCACGACCGGTTTCGGCCTACCTCAGGCCTTCCTCTGGTGGACTGTAAGTGTACAAATCAACGTTTTACTACAGTAGCATACACATAGAACATCTGTATCATTAAACATCATAGGTTAAAATACACTTTAGTACTTCCAAAAGTTATACACTTGAACAATAATACATTTGATAATACATTTAAATACTTACAAAATTATGCACATTAAAGTATGTTCTCCACGGGAGATACAAATCTTTTTGGGTTGGTAGCTATACAAAAGGAACGTAATGTGGCTGTAAGTTTTGTAAATTATTAAGTTTTTGAATTGCTAGGTTGGCAGAAGCTGGGCCTAACAAATGGGAGCTCACCCTGTCTGTGTATTTGAACCGATCAGCAAGTTCTGCAGCTTAGCAGTTTAACCCACTGTGCCACCATGCCCCCATGCCCATGTCTACATGGGCTGAATAAAATGTACTGTATTTTCCAGCATATAAGACGACTAGACATAAAAGATGACCTCTGACTTTTCCAGTTAAAATATAGAGTTTGGGATATACTTGCTGCATAAGACTACCCCTCTTCCAAATAAATTTTTTAAAATCAGATTTGAATTCAATATAGTAATTTTCCTGTTACTGTACCTCCTTCTCTGCCTCTCAGATATTGCACATGCATACCTGCACCGCTTCACTCTGGAGCGAGAGGCAGAGAAGGAGGTATGGTAATAGGATACAAGGGCAGGGCAGACGGGGGAAAGAGGTGTGTTTTTCTGGGCACACTGCCTCTCTATCTCTTTTTTCCATACCCTGGGCGTCCCGGATGCCTGCAGCTTGCTCCCCCCTTCACTTACAGCTTCCCAGTGAGGCACCCCCTCACCTCATCATCAGACCCGTGTTAAGTCACTTCTTTGCACAAATCCTTCTATCGTGAAGTGATTTTCTTCTACCGTACTTGTACAGGACAGCTCTGGAACAAGCTACACAGTATTTTGCCTGGTAGAGCCGCAACCTGAATTAGAATATATACCGTAGATAAATATATCTCTGTGTGTCTGTATATACGTACAAATACACAGTTGGCCCTCTGTATCTGTGGATTCTGCAAACATGAATTCAAACATCTATGGCTTGAAAATATTCAAAAATTCAAAAAGCACACCTTAATTTTTGCCATTTTACCACACCATTGTATATAATGGGATTTGAGCATTTGCAGATTCTGGTATCCACAAAAATCCTGGAAAAAAACCCATTGGATACCAAGGGCTCACTATATGTTTGTGTGTGTGCAATGCTATTTTAGATTTCTCTAATATTCTTTCTTCTTCTCTTTCCCTCTTTCACATATACAATTCTACACAATAGATGTGATTGAAGAAGAGAAAGAATTCAAAAAAACTTCAGAGACAGATGACGTCCAGCTTGCAGTGCCAGAGAAGAAGCAACCAATTCTTCTGTGTTTTCCAGACTATGATTTTGGAATACGAATTCCCAAGAGAGATTTTATTATTCCTCTGCAGACTAGCGGGCCTCCTAGTTTCCCAATGCAAAAACGTCGTATACCACTTCGCTTTCGGATTCCTGCCCTGAGAGACCGCCCATATTTAGATTCAGATTTTATACTACGAGGCCTGGCTATGTTAGTAACTGGTTTTCATCTTGGGTCTTTGGCATCTGACATTAGAAAGCCCATCCTTTCCAGTCACAACTATGAAGTACTCACTAGCCAGCTGATTGCTGTAGAGAGAAGAGGCCCTGAAACATTCTCGAGCATAATATTCTCCTATGATGAGCTACCCCTTGTGGAACGACGAAAACCTGGGAGCTTGGTACTAATAGGTACAGTATGTTGCATTTCGATGCTTCTAGTATTATTTAGCACTGAATTGAATCCCTCTGTTCAGGCCCATAGCCAGGATTTTTTATTCGGGGGGGGGGGGGGGAGTGAGGATCTACCCTAGCAAACATTTTGTATCTTTATCCCAATAGCCCAATGCATATGGGATATATTGAGCATGGTGATCAGATCATGGTATGAATAAACATAACAGTTTATTATTTATTTATTTATTTACTTTATTTCTATACCGCTTTTCTCAGCCCTCAGGCGACTCAAAGCGGTGAACCACATCAGTACAAAATATCACAAAACAAGTATAGGGCAATTAAAAACAATTATCACATAAATAATTAACATCAGTATAATAATCATTAGCACCTCAACAGTAAAATCAGAATCCAGTCTCGTCATCCATTATTCTGTATTCCTATGTTCAATTACACTGTTTAATCAAATGCTTGTTCGAACAGCCAGGTCTTCACTTTCCTCCGAAACACCAGCAGGGAGGGGGCCAATCTGATATCCGCAGGCTGGGTTTTCCACAGCCGAGGGGCCACCACTGAGAAGGCCCTGTCTCTCGTCCCCGCCAAGCACGCCTGTGATGCAGGTGGGATCGAGAGCAGGGCCTCCCCAGATGATCTTAGTGTCCTAGTCGGTTCATAGGAGGAGATGCGTTCGGAGAGGTAAGTAGGGCCAGAACCATTTAGGGCTTTATAGGCTAAAGCCAGCACTTTGAATTATGCCCGGTAGCAAACTAGTAGCCAGTGGAGCTGGTGCAACAGAGGAGTAGTATGCTCCCTGAGTGCCGCTCCTGTTAGCAACCTGGCTGCCGAGCGCTGGACCATTTGAAGCTTCCGAGCAGTCAAAGGCAACCCCACGTAGAGAGCGTTGCAATAGTCTATGCGGGATGTAACCAGAGCGTGGACTACCACGGCCAAGTCAGACTTCCCAAGGTACGGGCGCAGCTGGCGCACAAGTTTTAACTGTGCGAATGCTCCCCTGGTCACCGCTGAAACCTGGGGTTCCAGGCTCAGCGACGAGTCCAAATAAATAAATAATGTACCAATAAGACCTTCTTGCGGGCCACCTTGAGAATTTCGGGGGGGGGGCTGAAGCCCCTCAAGTCCGTCCCCCCCCCCCCCCCTTTAGCTATTATTGATATTATCTGCAAGGCTTTGTTCACAACATCATGAATTTGGGTAGCTGAGGAGTTACTGTTCCATTGGGTGGAGGCCACTAGGGGAGTGCTAGAGAGAGAAGGATAGTCTATTTGATGAGAGTGGGTTCAAGGAGGAAAATCATCCCCCCCCCCCTTTTCCTGTTATTCTCCCACCCATGTCCCGGTTGTGGAAACAACCCTTGTTTATTATATAGGAAGGCGGGGGGAATAATCAGCAAAAACAGGGGAAATGGTTTTCCTCCCTTAATCTCCCCCACATAACATTGACTATCCTCTCTCTAGCGCCCTAGTAGAATTTGTTTTAAAAATCTGAAAAAAATTAAAGAATCTTTGAGGATATTTCAGATAAAGGTACTGAAATTAGAACCATTTGGGATACTAGTAAAGCAAAATTGAGAATTTTTCAAAAAACAGGAACAACATAATAAAATAATAGCAGAAATAGAGAAGAAATATGTCAAGAGGAAAAAAAACTGAAAAAAAGATGTGACACTTGAAATACAAATGTTTTTAATCTGTTTAATTGTGACGGCTACTTTTTAAATGAAAACGAGGGAGGATTTCCTTCTGGGAGACTTTAGAGATCCTTCTTCCAATTTCACTTACATATGTTTCCAGAAAGGATGCTGGAGCAGAGGAGCTTCCTCCGCGATGAAGAGAAAGAGGTGAGGTTCCTGGGTGAGGAGGAGGATGAAGATGAGGAAAGCTTCGAGGATGAAGAGAGAGATGGCTTCGATGTTGATGGAGAGATCCTGGCGAAAAAACGGAAAAAGAAAAGAGTGACTTATGCAGGTAGAAACCATTTATACATGCTATGTGTGGGTATGCATGTAAAATATTTGGAAATTTAGAAGTCTTCTCCCTCCTGAATTTTCAAACAAATCTCTAAAGGGTGTTTCTTTTCCAACAAGTAACAAAATTTCTCAGAAAAATTGAAAATGCACCATTAATACCTTCTCTTTTCCATATTAAGTCATTTTGTTCCTTTGTGAAGAAAATATTGGTTATACAGTATATCACTTTGACATAACATTAGCATGTTTGATGTATTGAAGATGCAACTTATCCAGAATATAAACATAAATAATTGAACTTATGCTTATTTTATATTTATTGTTACAACAAATGGAGCTACAAGATTCTAAAATGTAAGGAATGCTGCAAATATTAAAAAGGTATAAGAGTGGTCCAGCATTTCTGTGTTCTCAAATAACATGCTGTGTCCAGGTTGGTTCATCAGGTGCTCTGCTATGGCTGACTTCTCTGGTTGAAGGAGTCTGCAGTGCCTTTCATGCTCCTTGATGCGTGTCTGGGCGCTGCGTTTGGTGGTCCCTATGTAGACTTGTCCACAGCTGCATGGTACACAGTAGACTCCGGCAGAAGTGAGAGGATCCCTCTTGTCCTTTGCTGAATGTAGCATTTGTTGGATTTTCTTGGTGGGTCTGTAGATTGTATGTTGTGTTTCCTCATCAGCTTCCCTATGAACCAACCTGGACACAGCATTTTATTTGAGAACACAGACATGCTGGACCACTCTCACAACCACCATGTCAGACTACACAGAGAAGCCATTGAAATCCACAAGCATGTGGACAATTTCAACAGAAAGGAGGAAACCATGAAAATGAACAAAATCTGGCTACCAGTATTAAAAAACTCTAAAATTGCAACAGCATAACAACAGAGAGGAAGCAGGCAGGGACATCTAATTACCTCTCAACAAAAGTTTACTCTAGGCCCAGTCAGCCCATTGTATGCTAATCAAGGTGGTCAGTTGAAACATTCACACCTAGCTCCAGCAGACAAGAGTCCTTTGTCTCACCCTGGTCATTCCACAGATATATAAACCCTTTTTCCTAGTTCCAACAGACCTCACTACCTCTGAGGATGCTTGCCATAGATGCAGGCGAAACATCAGGAGAGAATGCCTCTAGACCATGGCCATACAGCCAGAAAAAACCTACAGCATCCCAAACAAGCTAAAACTAATCAAGGTGGTCAGTTGAAACATTCACACCTAGCTCCAGCAGACAAGAGTCCTTTGTCTCACCCTGGTCATTCCACAGATATATAAACCCCTTTTTCCTAGTTCCAACAGACCTCACAACCTCTGAGGTGCTTGCCATAGATGCAGGCAAAACGTCAGGAGAGAATGCCTCTAGACCATGGCCATATAGCCCGAAAAAACCTACAACAACCCACTAAAACTAAAAGGGCATGCTGTGCATTGTCACATACTGAGATAGCTGAGAGACATGCTGTAATACACTATACACTGTTCAATATTAGGAAATGGAGCCCTGGTTGCACAATGAGTTAAAGCCTTGTGCCAGCAGGACTGCTGACCAAAAGGTTGGCGGTTCAGATCTGGGGAGTGGGATGAGCTCCTGTCTGTCAGCTCCAGCTTCTCATACGGGGGCATGAGATAAGCTTCCCACAGGATGGTAAAACATCCAGCCATCCCCTGGGCTACGTCCATGCAGACGGTCAATTCTCTCACACCAGAAGTGACTTGCAGTTTCTCAAATCATTGCTGACACACACAAAAAATAGAAAAAAAATGTTCTGAAATGGAAAAATATAGCTTAGTATGATCAGTATTATTCTTGCATATTAGCCTTACATAATATCCTAAGTAAGGACTCCTCCAGAGGACAAACGTATCAGGAGGTTGCAGTATCTGATGCTCTGCTTCTCTTACTAAAACAAAAAACAAAATATGTTTTTGTTGTTGACTATTTTATGAATATTCCCAGCACCAATTTCAACATTTTATTCCCATTTCAGTGTATATCAGAACTAAAAGTTATTGATTCACTTTCTCTCTTTAACTTTGTTTTAGTTAATAGTGTAATGGCACATGACCAAAACCGCACTGTTGTGCTATAATATTATACATGCAGTTCCTGGATGGTGAGCCCAGATGTGTTTGTCTCCACAGGCCCATACCTTCAATGGTCCAGACCTTCCCTGACATCTTTGGAAGTATTTTTTAAACTTGGATTAAACCTGGAAAATCAGGTTGACTCCAGGTTGGAATAGATTATCTTGAAACGTCATCTGAAATTTTGGATTTTAGGCCTGTGTACATAGAGCCTTAGTCTTCTACTGTCTGTTATATTCCACAACTTTTTATTTTTCAAATTGCTATTGTCAGTGGCTTGAAAAGATGCTATTACCCACCTTATTAAATAGCTCATGTTACATTTATTGCAGAATCAATAGAAGACATGGATTTTTCTGCAACCTTCATCTCTGGAGTTGCATGTAAGCCTCTGTCATGGGAGGAGGAGGAGGAGATTCAATTAAAAGCAAAGGCTGAAATGGCAGGTTCCCTTTGCTTAACATATAGAAGAACTGGGCTGAGTCTTAAGGTACTGTCTTAAAGTACAGATGCATTCCTTCTGTTACTTTTTCATTTTAGCTGATTTTCCTCACCTATTTTTTTAAGATGCTTCTGATGGCCCAAATGGGATTTCTACTGTACTCCCATAGGGACACCGGAAAAGGTGGGATTTGGAGACTTCTGTCTTAGTCAGCTTCACTTCTTTTCATGGACCATGTAATACGATTTGAAGCTAGCTTGAAATTGTGGTGGCCACCAGACAACAAACTATCACAAAAGCATGTGAAAGAAAGCCCTTCATGTGCACCAGTGCTTTGTGGTTTGTGTCATCACCATCATGGCCTCAAAGGCGGGGTCTACACTGCCCTTTATCCCAGGGTCTGATCCCAGATTATCTGTATATTCCAGATTATCTGATAGAGTAGACTCATATAATGATCTGGGGTCAGATGCTGGAATATAGGGCACTGTAGATCCAGCCAATCTGGTTCCAGGATTTCTTATGTAATCATCTGCACAACGAAACCACGTTCTTCAAAACCAGTTTGAAACTGCATTAAGTGTAATGTAATGTACGTGCTTGCAATTTTGTTTTCTTTCTTTTTCTCCAATAGGGGTATTTTCTGTCTCAGCTTCCTGATCTCTTACCTTTGGCAGACTTTTTGGTGTATCTTAACCTGTCATTCAATTGCCTGTGCTCCTTTCCCAAAGAGGTGGGTATATTTGTGTTTTATTTCAACAAAGTCATTAAGAACACTTAAACACATCTATGGCTTGAAACACACATGCCCATGCCCATCTAATTTCTAGATACCTATCAGTTTTGTAAAGAACCGGTTAAACTAACCCTTTTCTGCATTTACCACCACTCCTTGGTTGTAGCTGTTAACAGCCAATTTACATTAGTTCAATGCAAAGTAGGGGTCCCAGGAGTCCCATTTAGTATAGTATATCCCATAGCCAGTATCCTAAACCAAATCCCCTGTGTTGGTAATCCAAAGACAATGGCATTGCTAGGATATGTGGAAAGTATAAACCATTCTGGGAGACAGAATGGTTTACACAGCTCCAGCTGGAGGTGCAGCGTTTCAGCAAAAGTCTATTACTTGTTTCTTTTTCAGCAGAAATCCATTTTTATGTAAAATGTTCTGGAAGTTAGACAGAACCACAAAAACATTTGTCCTAAATCAAGCTTACATGTACTGTATCAATATATCTACAAGAAGAAGAAAAAGGGGAAGAGGAATGTGATTATTATGCAATGCCAACTATCAGACAGTGAAAAAAGCCACATTTGGAAGGTGTAGGTGAACATTGACAAACCCTGGTTCAGTTTCCAGCCCATGTAACTTCCTGGAATAGGATGCATATTTATTTTCTCACTTAAGTGAACAATCCATCACAATAATCTCTCCCGTTCACTTTTCTTCTTGCAGGTGTTTCATCTCAAACACTTAGAGGTGCTAAAGCTTCGAAACAACCCCATAAAATTCATCCCTGAAGAAATCAACCAGATGGCGACTCTTAAATGTTTGGTTATCTCCTTCAATTTGCTAACTTCTCTTCCAGCTGGGTAGAGTTGTGGCTTATTTATTTTATTATTTATTTATTTACAGTATTTATATTCCGCCCTTCTCACCCTGCAGGGGACTCAGGGCGGATTACAATGCACATATACATGGCAAACATTCAATGCCAATTAGACGTACAACATATATAGACAGACACAGAGGCAATTTAACATTCCAGCTTTTCTGGCTTCATGAGGGTATGCTCGATACTGGCTTGATTCAGCCACAGGGGGAGCTGCCGCTTCACTGTCCACTCGTGGCACCAAGTCCTTTGATGGAGTACTTCCACATTCTTCTGTACGCTGCTGGAAGGTTTTATGGTATCTCAAATTAGTTAAATTAGCCTCCCTGCATAAAGCGGTATCTAAATTTCCTACTTGACAGATGCAATTGTCTTTCGGGCTGCATAGGTCAACAGCAAGCTAGACTAATAGCCAGAAGCTCACTCTGACCCGAGCTGGCTTCGAACTCATGACCTCTCAGTCAGTAGTGATTTAATGCAGCTATCAGCTAGCTGCGCCACAGCCCAGTCCTAATGACTAGATTAGATAGGAGGGAGAATAGGGGGGAATATTAAGAACTGGGAGTGTCTTCATACAAGAAGATTTTCTCTAAATATGTTGACCACTGTAGTTCTAATTGAATGATGTGCTGCTCGTAGCAAGTTACAATGCTGCTTCTTCCAGCAGAAATGCTCTTCTGCCAACTGATCTCAGATATCTGACAGCAGAGAGCCTGGCAGTGAAACTGCCAACAAAGCAGCAAAGAAAAAGGATGTTGACAAAGGCCCTATACTGCCCATTTAATGCAGTTCAAAGCTAGCTTCATAAGGATTTCTGGGGGAATCCTTTGTTGGGAGGTGATTAGCTGGCCCAGATTGTTTCTTGTCTGGAATTTCCCTGTTTTTGAGTGTTGTTCTTTATTTACTGTCTTGATTTTAGAGTTTTTTTTTTAAAAAAATACTGGTAGCCAGATTTTGTCCATTTATATATAGTTACAAAACATCTCCCTTCCCTCCTATTAATTAAAAACAATAGCACACAGCTTGGGGTTTTTTTTAAAACTTTATTGTGTAACTTGTTACAAGGACCCCAAAATTAATCAATTACTATTGCTCAAATTCATTTACTATACCACAAACTAATCTAATTTAGCATGTTCCCACTCATTGTGGTAACTTTGAAAGTGATGTGGCTTTGTCCATTGTCAGTGTTATTTGGCTCCTGCAAAAAACAAGCAATGTGTCTTCTGAGAATTTTGATCTATTATTGTGATGCTGCATTAAATTGGCTGGTCTTTAAGGTTCCACAGGGCCATTTGTGATCTTTCTGTGGTCCCTATTTTCTGTAAAATCATATCTGATTTGGTATTTTTTGCACCTTCTTACTCCAGGTTAATTACACATTTATGAAATACCTTCCCATATTTTTTATTGTTGACTGGCTCAAAGCAAATTGAATGGCTCAAAACAATATTCTGTTTATTCAGTGTTTTCTGTATTTAAAACATGATTTAAATTATAAAGTTGGATATCGTGTTAGAAGCAACTTGAGAAACTGCAAGTTGCTTCTGATGTGAGAGAATTGGCCGTCTGCAAGGACGTTGCCCAGGGGATGATCGGATGTTTTACCATCCTGTGGGAGGCTTTTCTCATGTCCCTGCATGGGAAGCTGGAGCTGACAGATGAGAACTCACCCTTATCTCACCCGGAGTTTTAAAAATAATTTTATGTACATGCGGCCCACTCTCTGTCACTATGTTAGGTTTCTATGTTCTGTGTATATTGTTTTATATGTTTTGATGTTTTATAATGTTTTTTAATGTTTTTTAATGTTATGTTGTTTATTTTACTGCAATTTGTATTTTTATTGTAATTTGTTGTTTAGGTTTGGCCCCATATAAGCAGCTCTGAGTCCCTGTTGGGGAGATGGTGGCAGGGTATAAATAAAGTTTATTATTATTATTATTATTATTATTATTTCACGGATTCAGGTCAGCAGTTCAGCCGGCACAAGGGTTTAACCCATTGCACCACCGCAACTCCAACAGTTGTACATATGAATGTTATAAGGTTATACATGTGAATGTTCAGTTTCAGAGTCTTCTGATATAGTTGGTTCTTCTTTCTCTAGGCTCTTTGCTTTGACAAACCTTGAGGGCCTTGACGTTTCCTATAATGAACTTGAAACTATCCCTCATGATATTGGGAATCTCAGGTACGATCGTGTTTTTCCTTTTTTAAATCTTCCCCTTCCTTGTTGTCTACCAACTGTTGGTTTGATTGAGATGTGGAGCTGACAACATTTCTCACTGACTCAGACTTTACTCTCTTTATGACAGAGATGAGTAAACATTTGGCTGTCAGGATGTTTATGGACTCCAACTTCAATAATCTTCTCCCATTGGTCATTTTTGATCTGGCTGATGTAAATGCATGCCTAAACATATAAAGGGCCAATGTTTCATACCAGTATTTTATGGGATATCCATTTAAGAAAAGTATGGATTTACTAAAACTGCCCTAAACTTAGAAAGCAAGGATAATTGTCCTCCTTTTCATTTTCTGGACTGGATTCATTCTCAATTCACCCAAAATAATCCAGAACTCTGTGTTTGACAATCAGGCTTTACTTCAAATCTTCTGCCCAATTTATGCTTGCGTTTGGGACATTATAGAAACCTATCATTTTGTATGAACTGCAGTTATAAATAGTTCCTAGTAGTAGATAAAGACATGTCAGGAGTGATGGTTCACTGTAGAGTACCCAGCTGTTAGGGTCTGGACCCTTTTCTTTGCTTCTTGGGGCAAGGGGGAGAATTTTGCTTTGATGTGTTTGTGTGGTTTAACTGCCTGTTCATGACTCCTTGCTTTGCAGCAGCAGCAGCTATTACAGTTTTTGTTTCAATACCGAACATGGACCAGTGTCTTTTGCTGGACTAGAACCTCTCGTGTTCTTAAAAAGCAGTGCTTGTCACGGTGTCAAAGACATTTCTGGGGCACTTCTTTCTGCCCAGCGAAGAGCTGGAAAATGTTAATTTCCAACCCAAGAAATATTTCCTTATTTATTAGACTAAGGGCCCTTCCAGACAGGCCTTATATTCCAGGATCTGATCCCAGATTTTCTGTTTATCCCAGATTATCTGGCAATGTGGACTCATATAATCCAGTTTAAAGCAGGAAACCTGGGATCAGATCCTGGGATATAAGGCCTGTCTGGAAGGGCCTTAAGGGTTTATAATTTGAATTGCATCCTCTGAGCAACTGTGTTTGAGGCTTTTAATGTGCCAGGCTTAATAACATCAGCAGGGCTTCTCAGGTTTGGCTTAAAATCTCAAATGGGTGCTTGGAAGAAACTGCTTTTGAGATTTGAAAGGCATATTCTAACAGGACTAGGCAACCATTTTGCTCCTAAAGGCTACTTGTGATAACAAACTGGAGACCTGCCTTCAATTTCTAGTTGCAGTCAGACTAAACCCACTGAATGGGTTGCAGAATTGCCAACCAGCACATACATAAATCCTATTGACTCATTGAGTCAACTCTGGTTGGAATTAGCCACTAGATTCAGGACCTGGGATAGATATACCTGTTGCTCTCCAGGGCAGGTCTGTCCCAGGTCTTGAGATTTCAGGGATATAACCTGAAATCTCAAGATTTCTAGTGATGCTATAAGAGCTGGGTAATGCTGTTGTTACAAAGATGGTGTCAGAAGAGACATCAAGCATCAGCCAAGAGTGAACATTTAAAATAGAAACAGCAAGTATCACAAATCGGGAAAGTATATTGCTGCAGTTCTCAAGGAATCTCTCTCATCAAGAGATTATCTCCAATGCCATGAAAGCCAAATAAGAAAGTCTAGGCCTGGAGACTCAGGGAGAGACTGTGTGATGCAGTAACCCTATATGTTGCAGAGCTATAACTCCCCGTAGCTCTGTCCAGCATAATAAGTGATGAAACGTGTTGGGAGGTACAGTGAAACAACATTAGAATTTCATACTTCCTACCCCAATTGAGACTGTTAGCAGGCTTGCTTGCTGAGTTTCATAACCATCTCAGTATGCAAAGACATTTAAACCTTTCCTTCTTACACCATGAGATATGCATTGTACTTCTTTCCAGTCATCTAAGTAATAGTGGAACTAACTTTTCCCTGTGCCAATCAATGAACAGAGTGAAACAAGGGGGAGAAGGTAAATACATGGTTTAAATGGGGAGGTAAATACATGGAAATTACACTATGTGACAACATTTGGAAAAAAAAATCTGTTCCAGGTTTGAAAGTGTTTTTTCCTGTTTAATTGTGTGGTACTTACTTTGAAAATATTTCGTTATACTCCAGAAACTTTGTTTTTGTTGCTGTCACAACTTATGTTGAATTGCTTGAGACTCTATAAGATATTCATTGAAAAACTATAGCAAAATATGCTGCAGGATGTCCCGCAAAAATCATTTTTTTCAGTTTAACAAACATGTTCCATGTTGTTATGATAGAAACAATTAGGAAATGCCATTTATAACCTAGGAACAAAATTTGTGTTACATAGTGAGATTTTCTCCTCATGATTTTCTCCTCATTGTATGTGATGGTGGAGATACGCACAATCAACTTGAGGAATGTCCTTTTGCTTGTGAACTTTCAGTGCCCTTACATACCTCAACATAGAAGGGAATTTCATCACTGTTTTACCTTGCTCGGTACTGAAACTTAACTTCTTGAAACGCCTGAAGTTGGAAAATAACTTCTTACATCCCTACTTCTGGAATGAAATCTGCCAGCTTCAGCCACAACGACTCACTGACCTGGCTGCTCATTGTTTTGCCAAGCATAAGATGTGGAAAAAGCATCGTCACATCCCAAAGAAAATTGAGGAAATACTGTGCAAGTAAGTAAAACTGAGACTTTGATAATTATCACACATTGCCAGGGAACTGTTAGTTGCAAAACAAGTTTTGTCCAATGATTGTGTGATCGAAAAGGTTCTCCTGAGCAAGAGACCCATGCCAGAATAGGAAGGGCTTAACTTGCTATATACACCCACAGTTAATAAGTATCCTGGCAGAATGATGTACTTTACGATGTTGCCACAATTTCCCATGAATGCATATATTTCAAACACATTGTACCAGAAGCCACAATATAAACTGTGCTGATAAGACAAAATGTTCCTCAATTTAAGTTATACAGGAAAAAATATGACTAAGAATACAATGTTTATAGCCATACTTTTTGTTATTTTGGTCAACTCCTCCTCCTCCTCCTCCTCTTCTTCTTCTTCCTCTTCTTCTGTTTCTTGTTCTTCTTCTTCTGTTTCTTCTTCTTCTTCTGTCTCTTGTTCTTCCTTCTCTGGTATCTGGTTTAGCATAAGTTGGCGTAGCTCAGCTCAATACAGCCAAGACTTCAAGTGAAGTGATGCAGTGATCAAATTTGAACATTTTATCAATGCTGCCTGAATTAGGCCAAGGTCATTGGGTCTGTAGACACATCTAGTGCCCTGGGACACCTCTGGGACTCCCTGAAGAAGGGGTTTACTACTCAAATTATCATGTGCATTTTGTGGCCATTAGAGTCTTGAATTAGCTTTGAACTGCATTATACGGTCAGTGTAGAAGTGCCCTCAGCATGGCCTAGTGATTTGAGCATTGGATCATGACTCTGGGGATAGGATTTAACTCCCTGCTCTGCCATGAAAACCCCCAAGTGGGCAAATGACACACACCGTCAGGGTGACTATGAGTTGGAAATGACATGAAGACATAAAACAACAACAAACATGTTCCCAAAATTAGGATACACATAGATATCATGAAAACCAAGCAGTTACAAATGCATAACACTTGGTTTCATCTTCTTAACTCCCCAACGGGATGCAAACTGATTTCTTTTGGCCCAACTTCTCTCTAAGGCCCCTTCTACATTGCCATATAAAATCTAGATTTATCTGTTTTGAACTGGATTATATGGCAGTGTAGACTCATATAATCCAGTTCAAAGCAGATAATGTGGATTATTTGCCTTGATAATCTGGATTATATGGCAGTGTAGAAGGGACCTAAGGATCTCGGTGTGGTGCATACCTTTCTAATTCCTTGTTATCACAGCTACACTGTGAAACGAATGGGTTGAGAATGACTTGCATGAAGTTTACTCAAGTTACAGTCCTATATATGACTGGAGATTGCATTTTGAAAGATGATACTTAAAATGGTGCACTGGGAAGTTCTTCAAGTCTCACTTTTGCTGCAAACTCACTGGTGATCTTTGGTAAACTTCTGTTCTCTCAGGATCAACTTGCAATACGGGGAAATTGCAGTGAAAGGGCGTATGTGAAATGCATGAAACACAGCAGAATCTTCTGTTTGTTTGGAGCACAGGCTATATTCCCTTTCCCCACTTGGCAGGTTGAACATAAAGACCATCTAATATTTCTGGCTTCCCTCACTTTTTAGCTTCAGGATCTGTGATTGCTGCCCAGGACCACTGTATGGAGACGGCCTTCAGTTCATTTGTGCTTATAAAAATGAGTATGGACTTAGGCTTCCTTACCTGTTTTGCTCCTGCTCACCAACCTGCTACCAGGAGTACTACTCCAGAGCTACCTCTCAGTGAAAGATATCAATGTTGATGAATAAAGAACCAACCAATAACATTGTGCATCGTTCAAAATCTTGGTGAGTTGAATTGTACAACTTCAGTGCAAAAATCAGTTGAAAAAGCCTGTGTTATTTGTTCTAACCCTCTTCCAAGGACAGGAGTCTGGAGTAAGCCAGTTTTCTTATCATATCATTTTTCAATTTGTTTCAAAATCCTAATTTATTTGACAATGGATGCATGTTGTTTTGCCACATTTTCTATAATGCCATCCTGACCTTATAGTCAGAAATGTAATGTGTGATTTAGCTACAAACAAGTAATGATTTGTTTGTTGACATTTTTCACGCCCAATTACAAATTAGGCAAGATTTCACGTCACCCTCCTCCCCCACACCATTCTGAATGTAAATGTAACAGGGTAGTTAAGCCAAGCAGGCATCATTATGTGTTTGTTTAATGCAGCAATTACTGTTATACTGTCTCCATTCCAAAACATAATAAAATCTTCTTTACTAACATAGTGCTCAAGGACATCATTTTGCTGTTTTGGTGAAATAGGCAACACTACGGGTAGGCAGCAGCTCTCATGTGAATGTAGTGTGTGTGCGTGCGTATGCAGTAAGTGTATGTTAACTGCTCAATCCCATGTGACTGTTCATGGCTGCTGAGCCACTGCACATCATGAATATGATGTACAGAAGAGTCTTATTCATTGCCACATCTGGAGGGTTGCTGTCACTATAGTTGCTGCTCCTTTTTGCATCTCTGGCTAGCACCCAGCTAAGGAGTTATAATAATTATAAGTGTGAGCCCAACTTATGCTAACACAGCTCTGTGAGGTTGGTTAAGCTGAGAGTGTGACTAATACAAGACCATCTAATGAGTTGCAATTGCTTAGTTTGCTCCCATCACTATTGAGTTTTGAATATAGGATCTAATGTCACCTTTTCAGAATTGTATCTGTATACAATTTCTTAATAGTGTATACTAGGATCTTCCTAAATCTTTCATCCCTGTTACAAGCAGGTACGTGTAACTACCTACATAGAATCATAGCGTTGGAAGAGACCTCATGGGCCATCCAGTCCAACCCACTGCCTAGAAGCAGGAATATTGCATTCAAAGCACCCCTGACAGATGGCCATCCAGCCTCTGTTTAAATGCTTCCAAAGAAGGAGTCTCCACCACACTTCGGGGCAGAGAGTTCCACTGCTGAACGGCTCTCACAGTCAGGAAGTTCTTCCTCATGTTCAGATGGAATCTCCTTTTTTGTAGTCTGAAGCCATTGTTCCATGTCCTAGTCTCCAGGGAAGCAGAAAACAAGCTTGCTCCCTCCTCCCTGTGACTTCCTCTCACATATTTATACATGGCTATCATGTCTCCTCTCAGCCTTCTCTTCTTCATGCTAAACATGCTGAGCTCTTTAAACCGCTCTTCATAGGGCTTGTTCTCCAGACCCTTAATAATTTCAGTCGCCCTCCTCTGGACACATTCCAGCTTGTCTAAATCTCTCTTCAATTGTGGTGCCCAGAATTGGACACAATATTCCAAGTGTGGTCTAACCAAAGCAGAATAGAGGGGCAGCATGACTTCCCTGGACCTAGACACTAGACTCCAATTGATGCAGGCCAAAATCCCACTGACTTTTTTTGCCGCCACATCACATTGTTGGCTCATGTTTAACTTGCTGTCCACGAGGACGCCAAGATCTTTTTCACACGTACTGCTCTTGAGCCAGGCGTCGCCCATTCTGTGTCTTTGCATTTCGTTTTTTCTGCCTAAGTGGAGTATCTTGCATTTGTCACTGTTGAACTTCATTTTGTTAGTTTTGACCCATCTCTCTAATCTGTCAAGATCGTTTTGAATTCTGCTCCTGTCCTCTGGAATATTGGCTATCCCTCCCAATTTGGTGCAAATTTGATGATCCTGCCTTCTAACCCTTCATCTAAGTCATTAATAAAGATGTTGAACAGGACCGGGCCCAGGACGGAACCCTGCGGCACTCCGCTCGTCACTTCTTTCCAGGATGAAGAGGAAGCATTGGTGAGCACCCTCTGGGTTCGTTCATTTAACCAATTACAGATCCACCTCACCATAGTTTTGCCTAGCCCACATTTGACTAGTTTGTTTGCCAGAAGGTCATGGGGGACCTTGTCGAAGGCTACAAGCCACAAGCAGACAGGAAGATGTCTAAGAATCTTTCTTTAGCTGTAGCAGGATAATGTTGCTTTTGTTTGCTGTTTACTGTAGTAGTGGCACTGTTAAAACTTCCAGTACTGCTTCTGGCTTTACCGTTTAATAAACTGTAACAGTGATAATCCCAAGAGAGATTAATTCAAAATTAAGAAGATTTTATTCGGAAACAGAAAATCAAGACCTCATTGCAGTAGGCACTAATTATCCACACAACTTCTCTTGTTTGTTTCCACTGATTCCTTCAGCTATTTTATAATCTCGGGAGATGCCCAGGGCGAGTACTCAGTCAAGCGTTGAGGTATTTTGCATGGTGTTTGATATGGTCATTAATGAATGTCGTTATAAAGAAGTAGCTATGATCATAGCCCTGCGAAAAAGAAGAAAGGAGCATTCATTTTCAGAGGCCAAGCTGTTTACCTGAAGTGAAATGTCAGTTTGTTAGGAAACTACGTTTTTTACAGCACTGTTCCAGATGGTGGTGATTTAGAACAGGGATGGGAAAACTATTTCTCCAGGTCCTTCCTAATGTATTCCATGCCACTTTGCAAGGCTTTGTTTTGCTCCCAGAGGAGCTAATCAAAGTACCCTAGTCTTCTATGTAGCACTCCAAGCAGTGGTTTAGCACCTGTCTAGAGATCTAGACTGAACTTTATTCAGACCGGAAGCTAACCATCGGTCTCCTTCTCTTTGAAAATATATACTGTCCAAATACAAAAAAATCCATCAGATATAAAAACTTCAAACACAGAAAAAAGTCCAGAAGCATTTTTGATTTGGAGTAGTATAGGGTTTTTTTGCAATTTCTGCAACAAAATAAAACACAAATTGGGACTAAACCGCAATAGATTCCAGGAGGCAAGGTTTTGAATCCTCACTCAGCCATAGAAACCAACTGTAAATAAAATGCAGGTATGTGTCTCCCTGTCCGGCCCCCACAGAAACCTCCTCTGTTTTCCTGCTTAGTTAGGAGAGGTTAGCCTCCATATTGTTAATAGCCATTATGGGAGGGATCCAGAGTTAGCCCTTCCCTTCCCTTTAAGATATTCCCTTCCCCCTCCCTAAGAGGAGTTAAGATGCTAACAATATTCCAAGTCAAGATTGATAGGCAATGGTTGATCAACAGAAGTTAAACAATTAAACAATTGAACAGTTGGTTCTGTAAGCTTTGATTGAAAACACAGAACAAAGAAGACAAAACAACAGGCTAGTAGGCAAAGATCACTGTTAGAGCAAATCCCCAACCTTTTAAGAGACTTTTGCCAGTTAGATCAGGAGGAGTTCGTTTATTAAAGTCTTTATCAACTGTTCCTATCAACTCTTTTCCCAGTAAGATCAGGACACCTCCATGCAAACTTCTTGTGGATGCAGAACACTCCCTTTATATTTGACCTCACAACAACCTTATAAAGACTATATCAAAGTTTCAAATATGCACAAAGCTCAACAATTCTCTATTGAGGTTCTAGGTATGAGAAAAAAATTAGATTAGTACCTATTTCAAATGATGAAGACAGTGTTGATATTCATATAAAACAGTGGTTCTCAACCTGTGGGTCCCCAGGTGATTTGGCCTACAACTCTCATAAATCCCAGCCAGTTTACCAGCTGTTTGGATTCTGGGAGTTGAGGGCCAAAACATCTGGGGACCCACAGGTTGAGAGCTACTGATATAAAACAAGCCATAATTTTGGCTTACCATGAAAATGTTATGTATTGGTGGTTGAAGCCTGATTTATTCTTTCATTATTCCAGCTTGCGAATGCAACTATTAAACAAATTGGGAGCAATGCATGCATTCTTTTCTATCAATCAAGGTTCCAAGTTTGTTGTTCCAGATAGATTTCTCAATGTTTGCTCATGTTATAGAAATCTTTTTCTAATTAATTATTATAATTCTTTAAATGAATATTGTACTGTCAGTTAATTACTTCAGGACTGCCTTGTTTGCAACCTGATATAAATACCCTTCCCCTGTCCCTGTTCAGCAAAAACCCATAATCAATCAGCCTTGGCTACCAAACTGTAGAGCTAAGAGCCCTGGATTTCCTGTGCATTACCTGCTGCATCCTGAAGACCACTGGCACTTTACGCTCTGTACAGGCAGCAATGAAATTATCAGGCAGTAGCTGCCCTGCCGAAAGGAACTGATCATCTTTCCCTTGATCAATAAGAATATCCAAAGGGGGGCCTTCATAGGACTTCACAATGTGCGTAGCATCATATGCCTGCAAGAGATAAAGGTGCATTCCACCCTCAAAACAACAGCAGCCTTAAAATGTTCCTGAAGTAGCAGCCAAAAAAAGATAGCTCTCTGTTTATGTGATTTGCAATCAGTCTGCATTTGAGGCTGGGGTCATTAAAACATAACATGGGCTTCTAATGGCAGTGATGGGGATTATCCCTTGACAAAGAGGAACATTCACATTTTAATGTTTGCATCACTTTGCTCTTTCCCTCTGGAAGGGAGCAACCTCTCCCATCAGTGATCAGCACAACCAGAAAAAATGAACTTTTAGACTAGAGTGAAAACCGGCAATAAGTGTCTTTAAACTTCTTAACGAACATGCTCGTTTGGGCATTGACTACAAAAACAAGCTTTTGATATTACCTTTATTATCGCAACATGATGCTTAGGCTAAATACCCTAAAAGCAGCAGATCTCGTCTGATCTTGGAAGCTAAATCTTGGCTAGTAGTTGAATGGGAGACCATTAATGAACAACAGGGATTGTAGGCTGTATTGTAGGAAGAAATGTGCAAACCCCCTCTGATTATTCCTTGCATAAGAAAATCCTATGGTCATACAGAATATGATGTTATTTGGTCTAAACAGAAATGAGCAGACACAGTATTAATCTGCTAACTCTTACAGTTCTGCACAACTTGGCAAACACTTCAGAATTGAACAGGGTGGTGAAAGCATTTCTTACCAGGTGGTATATCTTTTTTCTCCAGCCAAATGTGTTGGCATGGGATCAGGCACCTAATTGCCTTAAGAATTTAAGCGTAAATGCAGCTGTTCCCCCCTCCGCAAAGTCCACGAGGCAGTCTGTTAGGTTCAGTTTCCATTTGTCTGTCTTTGAAGGGGCTGAGACAATTTGGTGGCTCTACTATGGTCATGCTGTCGCATTTTCCTACTAGGTAGGCACAGTTTGACATTTCCAGTACATACCTCCCAATCTTTCACACTGGATCCCAGATATCCACTGAAAGCCTTTTTCCCCCATGGACACTGAACAGGGTTGCAGATGGGAGCAAATGCTGAAACAGACTATTTAAAAAGGGGAAGTTAAAGGCATACAGCTCCTGCCAAAAATGTTAGTTCCTGATGATCTGAAATCACACATTTCAGCCACCCACCTTTTTGATAGACAAAGGAAATATTTCAGTACTTTGAGAGAGAGAAAAAGAGAAAGAGACTGAGTACTTCATCATTTTTTGAAGCAAAGTAAACCTCTGGCTTATTTTGCTGAATTTGCATTTTCAGTCTCAGGGTATCTGGATATTGTGGGACACTCTTGATTCTGTATCTGCAAACATCCCTGTGAATATGGTACTTTATTGTGTCCTGCAATATTTTGGCATTTCTTTGTGGTCAGAAAATATTCCAGATTAATTGCTAAGGATTTTTTTTTTTAAACGAGTCAACCTTGTTTGAAAAAAAAATGCACATCCTAATTACAAGTTTCTGCATATTTGTAGAAAACATGTATGACCAATCAAATATCTATCTTACAATTTGCATATTTATGAACAAAACTGTTAGTTCCTTTGACATATAGGTATACATTCCCGTTATAAGGCACATATTCTTTCAAACTGCATGAACTTGCAAAAATTATCATAGGCAACTTGACAACTGTTTATTCATTTTCACATTTATAAAGACATTTCCATCCTCATCTAAAACAAATGCCTACAAAAGTCTAATTCAACTGCTACCAAAGAAGTTTGTGTTATGATTGTGAAATGAAAACATAACCTAGATTTAACTTTTCACTTTCTGTCTCCATTAAGTAAAGCATTTTCATTTCTCAAAGTGTTACCATATTTTGCTACAGTTTCAGGCAACTGATAGTCCATGGGCTAATCTTTTGTGCCATTTGATTCCTCAGTAGCCTACCAGCCTGCTTCCAGAAGCTCAAGACTGGGACACTGGGTGCCCTCCCCTAGATCTAAACATTTCAGATAATCCTTTGGGGTGCATTTTGTGCAACACTGCTACAGAGCTAGCCACTCAAATTTGCCAAGTCCTCCAAGGCAACTCTGTGGCAATTTGCAGCACAAGCACTGTTGTATTCATGCATTGAATGTTTGCCTTTTTGTCATTGGAATCTGCCCTGTGTCCCTTCAGGGAGATAGGGTGGTATATAAACTAAGTGTTGCTGTTGTTGTTATTGTTATTATATAAGCATACCATACTATACAGAGTCTCCTGGAAGACATGGTAATACTCCTAGATGGGGCATATATTTTTGAATGCAGGTATATGAAACTGTGGCTCCTGGTTCCACTATTATGGTGGTTGTACAGTAATGTTAAAATCTGTCTAAATTTTCATCACTTATTGTGAGCACAATCAGTGCAACCATACACATACATTTATTCCATGCAGAAGAAGTACCAATCAATTAAAGCCAACTCTCAGGTAAGTAAGCACCTAATTTCCATTGTGGTGGCATAATGGGTTAAACCCTTGTGCTGGCTGAACAGCTGACCTGAAGGTCAGCGGTTTGAATCCGCGAGACGGAGTGAGCTCCCACCTGTCAGCTCCACCTTCTTTTATGGGGATATGAGAGAAGCCTCCCACAGAATGGTAAAACATCCGGGCATCCCCTAGGCAAGGTCCTTGAAGACGGCCAATTCTTTCACACCAGAAGCGACTTGCAGTTTCTCAAGTTGCTTCTGACATGATAAAAAAATTCCAGCATTCCATACCTCATCTTTTAAGGAACATTTGTCATACCAATACTTGTTCCACTATTCTCTTATTCATTCATTTCATTTGACATGATTTAAGGTTTAGAATCTTACTTTATATTTTCCGGGATTCTTCAGAGCAAGGACGAGAGCACCGTGGCCACCCATTGAATGACCTGAAATAGACATCCTTCCAGAGTCAGCTGGGAAATTGGCATTTATCAGCTTAGGCAACTGAAAGACATCAGCAGGAAAGAAAGAGAAGTGAGCACATCCTTATTCTGATCAGCACAAGCTGAAAACAGACATGCTGCCCTCTATTTCTGTAGGTTAATAGCTCTTCCCTCATTCCTGTGTACGGCATGTAAAAAGCATAGATATGCTGTCAACCAAGCCATCTTTAATTTATTTTAGCTATAAATGTTGAAAAAAGTTGGGAATCTTCTTTGTGAATGTTTACAATAACATAGCTTTCTTAAGTACTCTAAAGGCATGAGAGTTTGCCTGGCTTTGGAAGCGAAGAGGTCCAGCTCTAGTTAGTTAAACTTGTTGCAGAGCAAGGAACTGGCAGACCCAATTCTAAGCATTCCTTGCTTAAGAAACACTCTGAAAATCCTTGGGTCTACTATAAGTAAACAAGCAACTTGAAAGCATGCACACACATACAAAACATAGCATAGTTTTAAGGGTCTTACAGAATGAGGACAGAGCTGAAAAAGTAATACTACTGACCGTGAAAGAGACACTTTATTATTCTGTGTATTTAGTAAATTTCTATTTCATGGTTTGTTTGCATAATAAAATTCAAGAAAACGGTTCCCAGATATATATATTTTTTGCAGTCAGGCACTATAAAGATCAAGCTCGGAGTTGCTTTAGTGAGGTGGCTGCGTCAGCTCACCTTGGTGGGGACAGAATCAAAGAATTTGGGTTAACAAATGAATAAAATTATAAAGTTTGTTGTGAGTTTTCCGGGCTGTGTGGCCATGTTCCAAAAGCATTCTCTACTGATGTCTTGCCCACATCTATGGCAGGCATCCTCAGAGGTTGTGAAGATACTATAGATGTGGGTAAAATGTCAGGAGACGATGCTTCTGGAACACAGCCATACAGCCCAGAAAATTCGCAGCAGCCCAGAGATTCTAGTCATGAAAGCCTTTGACAAAACAAAATATGGGTTGTAGGAAATTATAGAGCCATCCCACAGTCTACATTTCAGTTAAGGCAACTATATATATATCCAGTTGAAAGTTACCTCATCCTTGATGTAAGAGTACATGTGATAATTTGTTTTCCATGGCTCTTCAGTGGCATTTACATAAAACCCAGCTCCGGTACCAAAGTCCCAACTGTCATCTTCGCCTTTAATATTGCATCCGCCTGCCATGGAAAGGAATTCAAAACTGGTGGTGATGATCATGCCTCTTCCCACACAGCAAGCCAAAAAAATCCCACTATGCCCTCAAACACTCACTAAAGCTAGAAAGGGAAATTTCATCACACATATCCCTCAGATGTGTTTGTGTTTGAGAGGAGTGACCCAGAAATTGCACTGTAATTTTTAGATAAGGTGGCTATTCAGAATTGCAGGAGCTTTATGAATAACTGGGATTCCTCACTTGTTCCTGTGATGAAAATTGGGACTTAATCAGACCTCTCCAGCTATGACAATGAACGTGTGGGGAGAAAGGCTCTCTGGGCTGTTATAATGTGTAAGAAAAAAACAAATAAACATCACCATCTCTGTACCTGTTTGTCTCCTAACACATGAGAGGGTAATATTTGTTCCTGTGAATGTTTTGGACTTCCATTAGCCCCAACCAACTTGTCCGGTGGGAAAGTCTTCTGGGAATTGGTAATGCAGAACACTGGGAGGATTAAATATTCCCTAGCCCTACTTTAAGAGACCTCTTTCTCAATAGTTCAGCAATAACAATACATTATAATTTTCAGCCATGGCTTCCTAAGTGTAGGTCTTAATCACATTGAGATTTGGTGTGCATCGACTGCCATTGGGCTTTGAAAGTCTATTATTGCCCTAGATATTTGGCTAGATTGTTATTTTATTTGTATCAGCTCTGAAATTATCTTTGTACAATTGTATTTCAGTATGCATTTCTAGTATGCCTTGAAAATCAAAAAGTTGAACATTATTTAAACAGTGATAATCATTCCACTCTGAGGAAAGCAACTTTTTGCATGTAAAGGAAGGGAAGAGGAAATGATTTACTCCATGGAAAGCCTAGCAATTGCCAGTTATTGACCTATATCGTAGTTACTAGTCTTTTGCAAACTAGGACAGGGGCTGAGAACCTTTGTTCCTCCAATTGTTTTCAAGGATAATGTTGCCAATCCTGAAGCATTGGGCATAGTGGCTGGGGCATCTGGGAGGTGGAAATTGTAGGGGAAAAGTTCCTCTTTCCCTCCTAAGTCTAAACTCTGAAGGGTAAGAGGTTCACTCTTGAACATCATAGTTGTTTCCTAACAACTTCTAAATAGCACAAATATTGCAACTGCTATGATGAGTATAAAAAAAACTTGATGTGAAGTGGCTTAAAGTTACTGGAATTATAAATAGAAAACAGAGATGAAAACTGTTTATTTGAGATACACTGGTACACTATACTTACGTGGGCTGGTGTCGGGAGCAACAACAATAAGGCCATGTTCAGCTGCAGCTTGGTGGAAGGCTGCTTTTGTTATAAAATTCTGCTCTGTGCATGTTAAACCTGAAACAATAGCAGAAGATTTAAAAAATAGGAACAGTGCCTACAACTAAAACTCCAATGAACTTCTTTCAGTCTCCTAAAAATATGTTCTATATCCTTCTAATTGCATGTTCCTTGTGGGAGGAAACGATAGTTTAATTATTATCAAAATGCAGGAGATGCCAAGTTGATCACTAGGCAAATTCCAAAATTCCACATTGTAATAATACTGCTATTAAGCCAACCAAATAGAAACTCACAGGTTCCTCCTCTAGGGAATAGGTTCCAAAAATCAGGTATGGAAGCATTTGTGTGTATGTGTGTGTGAGAGAGATTTGACCTTACAGTGGTCCCTAAGCTTACCTGCATTGCTATTAAAGGCAATACGATAATTTGCTATCTTGAAAATATAAACACTGCCGCCACTCTGCCTCTCTTTCATGGAAACTTAAAACTGTATCTAATTAGTATGAAGCTCATAAGCTCTTTTCCAAGCAGAGAGCAGAATACTCCTTAGGCAGCTTCCCTATTGTAAAAACTGGAGATAATTTTAGTTGCCGGAAGAGATAGCTTTTCTGTTTCATGGGAGGGAATAAGAACTCAAAAAATAAAACATCATTCTCAAAGACATTCAAATTCTGCCACCAACTAGGATGGGATGTAGCATTTAATACAGATTCAGAAAAATCTGAGTGTCCCACCAGAGAAACCTTTTAGAATCACATAAGTGTAAACTTTGGTGCAATTCAACAACATGTAGAAAGGCCACATAATACTCTATGTGGGGCTATCCTTGAAGATGGCCCAGAAACTACAACTTGTCCAACGTTCGGCAGCCAGATTAATAGCTGGGGCAACCTACAGGGAGCGGTCAACCCCCCTGTTTAAGGAGCTCCCTTGGCTGCCATTTATTTTCGGTCCCAATTCAAGGTGCAGGTTATCACCTACAAAGCCCTAAACAGTTTGGGACCCGCTTACCTTTTGTCAGGATTATTTAGTTATGCATGTGTGTTTTTCAATGTGTTTCTATGTGCTTCAAGATGGATTAAGATGTATTTCAAGATGGATTCTATTCAGTTCAATTGTGTATTAGAAATACTGTGATGAGGCAGATAAAATGTAACCTAGACAGAAATGAGATAATGTGTTTTCTGGCTGGGAAGAAGAGGGAGGATCTGGTCTCAGCCAGACGTCAGATAAGCAGATGTTCAGAGACTGTTGTTTGTGCCTAGTTATTCCTGTCTGTTGCTTGCTGTGAATAGACGTGTGTAGATGTACTTAGTAAAACACGTAGTTTTCTGTTGTAACTGAAAGTCAGCAGAGTCCTTTTTGAACACAGTGTCTGCTGATCTAGCAATCCTTCCGCTGGCAAAGCTCCAATACTCTGACACCTTTGTGACCGTATCTCCTGCCATGAACTATCTCGGGCCCTCCGATCCTCCAGGGAGGCCCTTCTCTCGCCCCTGCCAGTCTCCCAAGCTCGTCTAGTGAGTACAAGGGAGAGAGCCTTTTCCGCTGTGGCCCCCCGACTCTGGAACTCATTGCCTGGAGAAATTAGGAAAGCCCCATCCCTTGAGGTCTTAAAAAAAAACCCTTAAAACCTGGCTCATGATTACTACATGTTGCCCGCTCATTATATTGCCTGTGCTTATTTTTTATTTTTCATATTGTTATGTATTCATGTGTTTTATTTAATTATGATGTTATTGTTTATTGTTCGCGTTTTTGGTTTTCTTTATTGTAATTGTCATTTGGGCTTGGCCTCATGTAAGCCGCTCCGAGTCCCCATTGGGGAGATGGTGGCAGGGTAACAAATAAAGTTTATTATATAATCCCCATTCGTGATCCAAATCTTATCAAGGCTTAGTCAACAGCATGTCCAAAGCTGTTTTCTTCCATATCCTTTCATATTCTTATTTAAATGATAAACCACAAAAGCATCTTCAATCCATAACACACATTTTCTGATAGACCAAACAATGGAATATTCAGACCATGCTAACGTAGCATCACAATAAATTCTAATCATCCTTTTCAAAGACAGTTTCAAATACTCACCTGAGAGCCAATATAGTACAGGACATTTCTCCGTGTCTGCCTTTGGTGGCAAATAAATTCCGAATTTCATTTTGCATTTCAGTTCGGTACTGTAAGACAACAAAATGCAGTTATTGCAGTGGGCAATGTAACCAAGCATCTGTACTTTTGTAGAGAACTCAAGAGTTGTCAGTGCTTAATGAGCCCAATGCTTTACTCATTTCATGGTTTCTTCCTCCATGAAAATCTATGCAACTATTTCAATGAAAAATTGATTTGATAAGAAGGAATTGAGGGTATATATCACTGGAGCTGAGAACTGCCAGAATATGAAAAATAATGCATATCTTCACACACAGCCTCTTCCACACAGCTAAATAAAATCCCACATGATCTGCTTTGAACTGGAATATACAGCAGTGTGGATTCAGATAACCCAGTTCAAAGCAGATAATTTGGGATTTTCTGCCTTGATATTCAGAGTTATATGGCTGTGTGGAAGGGCAACCATAAATAAAGCTATTTGGGGTTCATGGACATTATAATCCAAAGTATCTGGAGGTCATCAGCTTGCATAGTAAGCCCTTGGGAAGAATATTGTCATTTTAAACAAATGTAAACTAATATGAATTAGTAATAATAGCAATAAGCTCTTTGTTCAGCCTCAAGCTCACTACTGGCACTTCAAACTATCAATTCCCACATATGTGCTTGTATGGACTATATACAATCGACTAGATCAGGAATAGTAGTTTAATCATAGACACATTAACTCTGGAATAAGACTGCTTACAGTTAGGTGGTTTTTTTTAAGATTGCAACCTAAATTAGTTGAGCCTTTTTCCTATTGAGATCAATAGTTGTTAATAAGTTACTTCCAAAGCTTTCAGTGAAAACTAAGTGCAACTAACTCAGGTACCTTCCACACAGCAGAATAAAACTCCACATTATCTGCTTTGAACTGGAATACATGGCAATGTGGACTCAGATAACCCAGTTCAAAGCGCATATTGTGGATTATCTGCCCAGATATTATGGGTTATATGGCTGTGTGGAAGGGCTTTCACTTTAGACTCAAATGAACAAAATCTACATCACCTGCATGTAGACCTACCTTCACAGGAAGGCTTGCCTGCAGGCAACATTTTTTGGTCTTTTAGTACCAGAAAAATCTATCTAAATCCTGTTATTAATCATGATGAGAACAGACCCACTGAGGGTCATTCCACAGAGCCCTATATCTCAGAATCTCGAAGCAGAAAATCCCAGATTATCTGAGTGTGGACCAGATAAATCAGTTCAAAGCAGATATTGTGGGTTTTTCTGCCTTGATATTCTGCGATATAGGGCTGTGTGGAAGGGCCCTGAATCAATGGGATTTCTTGAGTCATCATTCAACAGTTAATTGAGTGGGTTTGCCTTACTTAGGAGTAAGAAACAAGATGCTGGTCATAATGTTTTGCTGTCTAAGGCTGTTACCATTGTTTCAATGCCTATGTTTATTGTTCAGTTATTTTTCTGCTGTAATCTGTTGCAGGTTTGAGAGCAGGGTAATAAAATGACATGTACAAATTAAATATTTACCTGTCGTGCTCGTACACCTTCTGAAAACCACCAAAGCATTTATTGGTAGAAATTTCCTTCAGTGCCATGACTTCTGCTGAGAAACAAAAAGAAAAATTGATGTCACAAACTATTTTCATTTTACAAAAGACTCATATAATGACTCTCTATGAGGAGCCCACCATTGTATTAACAATACCCAGTTACTGAAAGCCAACTCATTTTTAAGTAACAAAGTTGCACTGAAGAATGTTAATATGCATGCATGCATGGAGATATAGATATCAGTTTAGTCCTGCTTTTGACTCAAAAAAGTCTTTATGATTTGATAACACTAATGCAGTTCCTACAAATATGAGGGAGGTTATGGATGTACTGCTCTGGCAGGAAGGTAGTGACACTCCATGCAATCATGCTGGCCACATGACCTTGGAGGCCTCTACGGACAACACCGGCTCTTCGGCTTAGAAATGAAGATGAGCACCACCCTCCAGAGTCGGACAGGACTAGACTTAATGTCAGGAGAAATCTTTCCTTTTTATGGATGTTAGTCCATTATTGTAGCCATTTTGCATGAAATTGGAATTAACATCCATTGAGACATTAGAACATGGTTTCTGCAGTTGTTGTGTATTAGAGCTGTACAAGAATTCAGATGCAGGTTGTAAGTGTTTCGGTAAATCCATTGCCATGGTGCTGCTGCAGGGCCATATAAAAAATATTTTGGGGTAAATTGATAATTCTAGTCTATCAATCAACCTTTTGCTTTCCTTTGCCATATTCTGGGGTCAGTTGTAGTACTAGTGTAGCACAAGTGTGGCAACTGGCAATTTTCATCCTAAAAGAAACTGGAAAATTCTCTGAGGCTGAGAGAGAATGACTCAGCCAAGGCACTAAAATTGAAAAAAAAAACCCTAAAAATCAGTGGATGTGTGAATCCTTCTGAAACTTTGGAGGAATTATGCCCTGGTTATGTTGTGTCATAGTAAAGAAATTCAAGGAGATAGCTATTGTAATATATTTTTTAAAAATGTTATTTTTCTAAAAATCCCAAAAATGTTACTTTTTAAAATTCCCAAAAATCAGTGGATGAGCGAAACATTCTGATACCAGGGGCGATTACAATGGTAAATGCATCCTACAAGTGTAGCAAGTTTCATCCTGAGAGCCATAAACATGATGGAGTAGTATTCGCATTGGCGCAAATAGGCGAAACAACAAAACAAATAACAACAAAATTTCGGAATTTCAAGTTCAAAACAAATGGGCCCCTTAAGATAGTTTAGAAACACTTACAAAACAGGGGGCATACAAAATTCATATTTCAAAATGAAACAGATTTTTGGCATTTCACACATGCCTATTGTGCATCATTTCTTTCTGTATACACCCAAGTTACAAACAAGATAGCTTCTGTATGTTTGTTCTTAAGCTGAATTTGTTTGTAAGTCAGAACAGGTATATTTTTTATGTGTAACTCCAGCCAGATATAGACAGATAGATCGATAGATATTGATAGCATAGGGAAGGTTCAACATCCGTGTGGTGTTTCCTTTGCTGTCTGTGCCCCTGTTCAGGAGATTTCACCTCACTTTCTGTTTCTGTGATCGCTGGATTTTGAAAAATGTGATTTGTTGTAGAAATAAGGATTGGGGGAAAAGCTTCAGTGGAGACACCTTCAAGGAGTGAATTTCCCTTTCTAGGGGTAGATTTCTCTCACTTCCTGTTGTTTCACCCCCGTTCTTAACTAGGAATCATTTGTAAGTTGGATGTTTGAAATTTAGCGGCTGCCTGTACAAGGACAGGCATGTGGTATTTCTTTTTAACACAAATACAAGTTCAGCCAATTTATTTCTTGCCATGAAATATATTGGCAGCCATTATTTTAAATGCATTTTACACTCGTACTTCTGCTCCTTATGTTCTTTGGATGACATTAAAATATACATGCATGTCTTGAAGGAACTAGTTTTACCACTGTTCTTGAATGTTAGTTCTAGAACAGCGTTTCTCAATCTGGGGGTCAGGACCCCTGAGGGGGTTGCGAGAGGGTGTCAGAGGGGTCACCAAAGACCATCAGAAAACACATATTTCTGATGGTCTTAGGAACACAGTGTTTTCCGGAGGTATGTGAACTACATCGCTCCTAACTCACTGTCAATTCCTCCCAAATCCCTGCAGTATTTTCTGTTGATCATGGGGGTTCTATGTGGGAAGTTTGGCCCAATTCTATCATTGGTGGGATTCAAGGGGCACTTTGAGTGTAGGTGAACTGTAAATCCCAGCAACTACGGCTCCCAAATGTCAAGGCCTCTTTTTCCCAAACTAAAACTCCAAAACCCAAGGTCAATGCCCACCAAAACCTTCCAGTATTTTCTGTTAGTCATGGGAGTTCTGTGTACCAAGTTTGGTTCAATTCCCTCATTGGTGGAGTTCAGAATGCTCTTTCATTGTAGGTGTACTATAAATCCCAGAAACCACAACTCCCAAATGACAAAATTAATTATCCCCCCCCCCAATATGGGCATATCGCATATTTGTATCAAATACATCCTGCATATATTTATATGATGATTCATAACAGTAGCAAAATTACAGTTGTGAAGTAGCAACAAAAATAATTCTATGGTTGGGGGCCACCACAACATGAAGAACTGTATTAAGGGGTCGCGGCATTAGGAAGGTTGAGAAACACTGTTCTAGAATAAAACAAAGCTGAGCAGGATTTAGTCAAACTCCTATACCCAGCCAAGTTGATTAATTTACTGAAAGGGAAAAGATCACCACAATCCATTTTCACTACAGCATCTATTCTTAGTTGTATGTCTTAGTACACACAAATAGAGACATATATGTCCTGCAGATACAGATGGAAGGGTGCTTCATTACTTTGCCTCACCCAGCAACAGTTTGTGCTTCTTAAGCAGCCTTTAGTTGCTCATGTCTGCATGAACTCTACTGAGTTTTTAAAAATAGCTTACTATCTCTTTCCACTCACTCTGCTTTCGTACCACACACAAGTCTAGCCTTTCTTTTCGATTACATTATGTAACAAAATTTGAAACATTTTCTGTCTCTGGTTTGAAAGTGTTATTTCCTGTTTAACTGCATGGTGCTTACTTTGAAAGTAGTTGTTCTACTCCAGGAATTTCGTTTTTGTGGCTGCCACAAGCTATGCTGAACTGGTTGAGATTCAATGAAAAACTAGAGCAAAATGTGCAGCAGGATCTCCCACACAAACAAAGTTTTGGCAGTTTAATAAACTTTTCCCATGTTGTTGTGATAGACCCAATTAGGAAATGACATTTATAACCCAGGAACAAACCCATGTTACATAGTGTTATTAAAACCACTTATGTATTAACTTACATTCACACCTCCCAACCACTTCTCCTTCCGATATTACCTATGGCCTCATCTACATTTCCATATAAAATCCAGATTATCTATTTTTAACTGTATTAGATTAATTTACACTGCCATATAATCCAGTTCAAAGCAGATAATATGGATTTTATAGGGCAGTGTAATGGGGCATAAATTGCCTGTTTCGGATTATAAACCCTTTTGGAGCACAGATCTAGGGCACTTCCAAGCAGGCCCTATATCCTAATAATAATAATAATAATGGATTGTCGATGTTGCAATCCCTGGTGACAGCAGGATTGAAGAGAAACAACTGGAAAAGCTGACACGATATGAGGATTTAAATATCAAACTGGAAAGACTCTGGTACAAGCCAGTCAAGGTGGTCCCAGTGATCAGCACACTGGGTGCAGTGCCTAAACACCTTGGCCTGCACTTAAACACAATCGGAGCTGACACAATTACCATCTGCTAGCTGCAGAAGGCCACCTTACTGGGATCTGAATGCATTATTCACCAATACATCACCTGGGAAGTGCCCGACGTGTAATCCACTACAACAGCCAGCAGAGTGTCTGCTGTGGACTCATCTTGTTGTGTTTCAAATAATAATAATAATCTTTATTTATACCCCGCCACCATCTCCCCAAAGGGACTCGGGGAGGCTTACATGAGGCCAAGAATGGAAATACATTACAGTAAAATACATTATAAAAGCAAAACAACTTAAGGTAAAGGTTGTCCCATGACATTAAGTCCAGTTGTGGCCGACTCTGGGGTGTGGTGTTCATCTCCATTTCTAAGCCGAAGAGCCGGCATTGTCCACAGACACCTCCAAGGTCATGTGGCCTGCATGACTGCATGGAGCGCCATTACTTTCCTGACGGAGCAGTACCTATTGGTCTACTCATATTTGTATGTTTTTGAACTGCTAGGTTGGCAGAAGCTGGGGCTGACAGCGGAAGCTCACGCCGCTCCCCGCATTCGAACCTGTGACCTTTCAGTCAACAAGCTCAGCATCTCTCTGCTTTAACCCACTGCGCCACCGGGGGCTCCCAAAACAACTTAGGAATACAATAAAACTAAGCAAAGTAAAACAAAACAAAATAATGCAACAAGAAATCAATCCCAATGAAATCAATCTCAATCCTAGGACCTGATCCCAGCTTTTCTGTTCATCCCAGATTATCTGGCAGTGCAGACTCATAAAACTGAAGTTACAGCGGAAACCTGGGATCAGATCCTGGGATATTGGGTCTATCTGAAAGGGTCCTAAGGAAGGAAGGAAGTAAGTAAGTCCACCTAGCAGCAAAGCCAGATGAAGCTCCAAAATAGCTATTATTACTCAATAATGTCGGCTTTTTTTTTGAGATGGACAGCAGGGAATTACTTTTTAAAAACGAGTCAAATGCAACATAAATGTAAATTTCCAAAGTGAGCCAGGAAAGTGACCTAAGGAGGCATCTACACTGTAGAATTAACGCAGTTTGATACCGCTTGCACTGCCCTGGCTCATGCTATGGAATCATGAGGACTATAGTTTGGCGCCAGCCCTCTTTGGCAGGGAAAGCTAAAGATATGGAGGAACTGCAGCTCTTGTGATTCCAAACTGCATTAATTCTACAGTGTGGATGCACCCAAAGCCACGGAAAAGCCTCTTCCTGTGTTTACCTTTGTGTCCTTAATCAATCAACAGCCTTAGGGTGAAGCAAATCCCTTTTATCGACACGCCTGGCCCTCTGATGGCCCCTGGACTCAAAGTCTTCTCCAGCTCTCCCCTCTCCTGTTGCTGCATGGGAGTTGTAGTCTGCAACGCCCCTTCTTTGGCTTGAGAGGTGGAGAAAAGGACTCCATTTCCCGAGGTGCCTCGCTCTCCGGGCTGTGTTCTCTGTGGCTGAGCATGCGCAGAACTCCTGGAGAGCGGGCTGCGGGCTGCCTGGCTATGGGGGTCCCCTCCGTTTCCGGGTTCCGGCTGCTGGCGGCCTTTGCGGGGGGCTCCCTCCTCTTTGTGGTCCTAGCTTCGTATAGGGCAGGGAGCGAGCTTCAGGTGGGTCGGCCAAGACAAAGAGGATGCTCCCAAGGGCCCATGTGTATTGATTGTGCCAAAAAAGATGTCAGTGCCATCGAGGTGTGGCCTGTGTTCCCTCCTCAAGGGTCTCACGACCACCCTGTGAGGGAGAGCATGTTACCATGGCGACAGAGGGTGTCACCATGACGACAGGCGCCCTCACAACAACCTATGCTATTTATTGTTGTTATTTATGAATTTGGTACCCCGCCTTTCCCCAGTCAAGGGCCCAAGGCGGCTCACAGGCAGTAAAAACATACAATATGAAAATTAAAACCAAGTTAAACCCATACATATTATGTTATTTCACACAAATTATACTAATGTATAATTAGTGTGGAACACTATGTAAACCCCCAATATAATACCTTAAAAACCACCCAGATAATGTGTCATGGAGCCACTGCGGAGCCCCCGGTGGCGCAGTGGGTTAAAGCACTGAGCTGCTGAGCTTGTTGATCGAAAGGTCGCAGGTTCGATTCCGGAGAGCGGTGTGAGCTTCCGCTGTCAGCCCTAGCTCCTGCCAACCTAGCAGTTCAAAAACATGCAAATGTGAGTAGATCAATAGGTACCGCTCCGGCGGGAAGGTAACGGCGCTCCATGCAGTCATGCCGGCCACATGACCTTGGAGGTGTCTACGGACAACGCTGGCTCTTCGGCTTAGAAATGGAGATGAGCACCACACCCCAGAGTCAGACATGACTGGACTTAATGTCAGGGGACTACCTTTGCCTTTACCTTAATGTGTCATGGCTGGAATCACTGGGCTGCTGTGAGCTTTTCGGGCTGTATGGCCACATTCCAGAAGCATTCTCTCCTGACGTTTCACACACAACTATGGCAGGCATCCTCAGAGGTTGTGAGGTCTGCTGGAAAATAGGCAAATGAGGTTTATATATCTGTGAAATAAAGGATTCCCTGGGCAGGAAACAGCCAGGCTTTGAAGCTGCAAAGCCATTTAATGCTAATCAAGGTGGCCAATTTGCAACATTTCGCCCACTAAAAACAGTATCTATATAAACACTGTTTAAAACCAGCCAATTCCTATGATCGGGGTATCCAGCATTATAAATTATAGTTCTAATTACCATTTAAAGTCCTGTCCGATAAGGTGGTTGATAGTCTTAGCCATTATCAAAAGCCTGCTTAAATAGCCAGGTTTTCAACTCCTTCCTGAAAGTTTTGAGGGTTAGTGCTTGTCTAATTTCCTTGGGGAAGGCATTCCAAAGTTGGGGGGTCACTACCGAGAAGGCCCACTCCCTTGTCCCCACCGACCTCACTTGTGAGGGAGGTAGAATTGAGAGGAGGGCGTCCTCGGCTGATCTTAGGGCCTGAACAGGTTTATCAGGAGAGATGTGATCACGTAAATAGGTAGTACCCAAACTATATAGGGTTTTGTAGGTAATAACCTGCACTTTGAATAGGGCCTAGAAGCAGATCAGCAAGCAATGGAGCTGCTTCAAGAGGGGGGGGGGTCATATATTCCCTACAGTCCACTCCGGTCAGCAGTTTGGATGCAGATCTTTGAGCTATTTGAAGCTTCCAGACTGTCTTCATAGGCAGCCCCACGTAGACTGCATTGTAGTAATTTATACGAGATGTGACTCAGGCATGGACCAATGCAGCTGTTTCAGGAGCGGATAGTACATTCTCTTATATCTGCTCCCATTAGCAACTTGGCTGCCAATTTTTGAACAAATTGAAGTTTTCGAACTGTTTTCAAACGCAGTCCCACATAGAGCACATTACAGTAATCCAGGTGGAATGTAACCAAGGCATGTACCAAAGTGTCCAGGTCAGATTTTTCTAGGAATGCCCACCGTTGGCTCACCAGTTTGAGTTGTGCAAAGATGATCCTGGGAACCTCCACCACCTGGGCTTCCAGGTTTAAAGAGCAATCCAGAAATACCCTCAAACTGTGAACCTGAGCTTTCGGGAGAATGTAACCCAGTCCAGCTCTGGAGTTGTACCCCTATTCCCGGATTCATCCTACATGAGACCAGTAGTACTTTTGTCTTGTCTGGATTCAGTTTCAATTTGTTTAGCCTCATTCAGCCCATTACTGCCTTGAGGCACTGGTTTTAATCGCAGCACAGCTTTCATGGTATTATCTGGTGAAAAGCAATAGTAGAGTTCAGCATCATCTTCATACAAGTGATACTGAACTCTAAAACTCCAGATGATCTCTCCCAGCGGTTTCATGTAGATGTTAAATAACATAGGGAAAGTGATGAGCCCTGCGGGACCCCACAGTCCAACAGCCATAGTTTGAACAGGGCTTCCCCAGCACCACCTTCTGACTGCAGTCTGAGAGAAAGGACTGGGACCACTGCAGAACAGTGCCTCTCAGGCCTATTCCTATCAGTCCTTCCAGAAAGATACTATTGTCGATGATATCAAAAGCCACTGAGAGGTCAAGGAGAACCAAATAGATCACAGTCCTCTTATATAGTTCTCCATGTAGATCATCCAAAGTCATCTCTGTTCCATCTCCAGGCCTGAAGCCAGATGGAAATGAGTTTAAGAAATCAGTAACTTCCAACAACCCCTGGAGTTGTCTGGCCACCACCTATTCCAGGATTTTGCTGATGTATGGCCAATTGGACAGATGGTTCTCACAACCCCCTTTTAATTTTTTTACAACTTCAAAACCTTCCAGTTAAAGTAAAACAGACACTAAAATAAATCGCCCTTCCCCACAGACTCCCTCATGAAATCTCCCAGTTGAAATAAAGTAAAATAGACACTAAGTCCCCATCTATACTGCCACACAAAATTCAGATTATCTGCTTTGAACTGGATCATATGGCAGTGTAGACTCATATAATCCAATTCAAAGCCGATAATGTGATTATCTGCTTTGATAACCCGGATAATATGGCAATATAACCCAAACCATGCAGGTCTTTAAATATAAATCCAAATTCTCTGTTTTGAACTGGATTATATGAGTCTAAACTGCCTTTTAATCCAGTTCAAATTAGACAACCTGGATTTTATATGGCAGTTAGAAGGGGCCTTATTTATATGCACGGATAATTCACATGATTTGTTACCTAGACTGACTGATGAATGGGAAACTGTGTGGAACCCACAGCCATCTGGTGTCTTTATTAGGTCCAGTCAAAATGTTAGAAGACATTTTCCAAAGCTCTTCAATAAGACATTATACACTACTCTCTGGCTTCATCTACACCAGGGGTCCTCAAACTATGGCCTGGGGGCCGGATGCGGCCCTCCAAGGTCATTTACCCAGCCCTCGCTCAAGGTCAACCTGTCTGAAATGACTTGAAAGCACACAACAATAACAACAACCCTATCTCATCAGCCAAAAGCAGGCCCACACTTTCCATTGAAATACTAATAAGTTTATATTTGTTTAAATTGTTCTTCATTTTAATTATTGTATTGTTTTTAAATGTCTTTTGCACTACAAATAAGATATGTGCAGTGTGCATAGGAATTCATTCATGCAGTTCTTGTGGATTTTTTCGGGCTATATGGCCATGTTCTAGAGGCATTTCTCCTGACGTTTCGCCTGCATCTATGGCAAGCATCCTCAGAGGTCTGCTGGAGCTGGGAAAAGGGGGTTTATATATCTGTGGAATGACCAGGGTGAGACAAAAGGCTTTTGTAAGTTGGGCTAGGTGTGAATCTTTTCAACTGACCACCTTGATTAGCATACAATGGGCTGACAGTGCCTGGAGCAAACTCTTCTTGAAAGGTGATTAGATGTCCCTGCCTGTTTTTCTCTCTGCTGTTTTAATTTTAGAATTTTTTAATACTGGTAGCCAGATTTTGTTCATTTTCATGGTTTCTTCCTTTCTGTTGAAATTGTCCACATGTTTGTGGATTTCAATGGCTTCTCTGTGTAGTCTGACATGGTGGTTGTGAGAGTGGTCCAGCATTTTTGTGTTCTCAAATAAAATGCTGTGTCCAGGTTGGTTCATCAGGTGCTCTGCTATGGCTGACTTCTCTGGTTGAAGTAGTCTGCAGTGCCTTTCATGTTCCTGGATTCTTGTTTGGGCGCTGCGTTTGGTGGTCCCTATGTAGACTTGTCCACAGCTGCATGGTATACGGTAGACTCCTGCAGAGGTGAGAGGATCCCTCTTGTCCTTTGCTGAACGTAGCATTTGTTGGATTTTTCTGGTGGGTTTGTAGATGGTTTGTATGTTGTGTTTCCTCATCAGCTTCCCTATGCGATCAGTGGTTCCCTTGATGTATGGCAGGAACACTTTTCCTCTGGGTGGATCTTCATCTTTACTCTTGTGGCTTGTTCTTGGTCTTGCAGCTCTTCTGATGTCTGAGGTGGAGTATCCATTGGCCTGTAGAGCCCAGTTGAGGTGGTTCAGTTCAACTTGGAGGAGGTGGGGTTCACAGATTCTTTTTGCGCGGTCTGCCAAGGCTTTAATGGTGCTTCTTTTTTGACTTGGGTGATGGTTGGAGTTTTTATGTAGATATCTATCTGTGTGTGTGGGTTTTCTGTAAACGGTGTGGCCCAATTGTTGATCTGGTTTGCGGATGACTAGGACATCTAGAAAAGGCAGTCTTCCTTCCTTTTCTTTTTCCATAGTGAACTGGATGTTAGGGTGGATGCTGTTAAGATGTTCCAGGAACCTGTTGAGTTCTTCATCTCCATGGCTCCAAATGGTGAAAGTGTTATCCACATATCTGAACCATATAGTGGGCTTTTTGGTTGCTGTTTCAAGAGCTTGTTTTTCAAATTGTTCCATGTAGAAGTTAGCTATGACTGGGCTGAGAGGGCTCCCCATAGCTACTCCATCTTTCTGTTCGTAGAATTCATTGTCCCACTGAAAATAGCTGGTGGTGAGGCAATGGTGAAACAGCGCCGTGATGTCTTCTGGGAACCTCTGGTTGATGAGTGCCATGGTGTCTGCAACTGGGACCATGGTAAATAGAGACACCACATCGAAGCTGATCAGTTTGTCGTTTGTATTTAGCTTGAGATTGCTGATTTTTTCAATGAAGTGGGCTGAGTCCTTGGTGTAGTGTGTTGTGAGCCCAATGTGGCTTTGCTGAGTGATTCCGGCCATGAAAGCCTTCGACAATGCAATTCATTCATGCTTTTTTCAAATTATAATCCGGCCCTCCACAGTTTGAGGGACTGTGACCTGACCCTCTGTTTAAAAAGTTTGAGGACCCCTGATCTACACAATGACCGTTTAATGTAGGTTCAAAGTGGTTTCACTGTGCAAAGGATTCCCTAGGAAATTCTGGAACAAGATTGAGGCCCAGATGGTGATTACACAGAGCACTGATGCACACTAAGGACTTTCTTTAGCGCACTTTCTTATGTGGTTGTTGTCTGGCTGCCACAACGTGAACCTAGCTTCAAACTACATTAAACGATCAGGAAGCATGTACTGTTAGCAGTGTACCAGGCTAAAGGAGGCTGCCTTACATGAACTGTGAGACATAAAAATAATATGTTAATAAAAAATAACCCTGGTCTCTAGCCAAGGTCAACTTTACACTATTGTTTCTGTTGTTTATTTTTAAGATACTCAGCAAGTTGACTTTCCATGCTTTCTGGAAAAGTGACAAGCCACTCTACAAACTTGACGTAAACTGGCCTAAATTCCCAGAACAACTAACAGGACAAACATTTTGCGTTGCAGTTGACCACATCCATGGATTAGTTTACATTGGACAGGTGAGAAAAAGATCTGTGTGCTTGCTACTGGTCTGGTAAGTTTTGAACAGAATATTGGGTGGAGGCTTTCCACTTTGATTCGAGGCTCAGTTTTCAACTTTGGAAAAAATTCACATTTCTCCATCATTTTCCCTCAAACTATACATTGGAGAGATGTGTTGCTGTATTGAAGGGGGCATGTTTGCAAGAATCAGACATTTGCATGGCTTCCTTCATTCTCATTGTGCTTTCTTTGTTTTAGTGTTGTATTACAGTACTTTTTAATCTCTGTGATGTGCAGGGCTAGGAGGACCCCCCCCCCCCCAGTGGCATGTATTTGTGTCCATTAATTACAATTGTTTTAATCTGGAAATTTAACAGGAACTGGCCATTCATGATAGCTCGTGGACCAACACCAATCCATAAACCACAATTTTGTATAACATTGCTCTATATATTAAGGTTTAGGGCTGAAATGGGACATATCAGGCCTACCAGGTGTTTTGACCAGTACAACACCAACATCAGTACCAATCAGACTTAGCAAAAGCAAGGGGTTGTGGAAATTGTAGTCCACCACCGAGAAGGCCCTTTCCTCATCCCCGCCAGCCATGCTTGCGATGGAGGCGGGACCGCGAGAAGGGCCTCCCCAGCAGATCTTAAGGCCCTAGCAGGTTAATAGGAGGTGCAGTCATGCATGCCCTTTTCTCTTACATTATGTTTGTATACCTTCAGAGAGGTGATAATAATGTGCCAAAGGTTGTGGTGTATGGTGAAGAAGGCTCTTTCTTACAAGCATGGAACACCACGATTGAAATGCCCCATGGCATGTTTGCACTGAACACTCCCAATGCAAGTTCCATTTGGATCACAGATGTTGGCACTGGTATGTGAAAACATTTTTACTTTATGTTAGAGCGGGACAAAGCAGTTTCTCTCTGATATTTTTAACTGAAGCTTCAAACTCTGTCTTTCCACAACATAAATTGTGTTCAGGATGGCTTCGATACTTATTTATATGTATGCTCACAAACATGCACAGACATGAAAGACAATGGATAAAAAGCATTTGCATATAAATCGATATTGGCATGAAAAGTTCAGGAGACCAAGAAGACACGATGGTGGGAAGGTTTAGACCACTTTGCATTGAGTGACTCAATAGTATGTTTTATTCATACTTATTTGTACCAGAGATTATGTAATTTTGCTGAAAAATCTCTACCTCTTCTTCACATAGGTGAATGTGGACACACAGTTAAACAGTACGATCCTGCAGGAAAATTGCTTCAAGTCCTGGGCACACCAGGTAAAGCTGGTTCTGGGACAAACCCCCTGCAGTTTGATCAGCCAGCAGAGATTTTTGTTGAAGAAACAGGTGACATCTACATTGTGGATGGGGATGGAGGGATGAACAACCGCTTGCTCAAAGTGACTGAAGGTGAGCCAGGTGTGAAACTTTCAAGAGACCTTTGCTAGTAATGCATTCTGTAATAAAGAGTGCATTTGTGATGTTCAGTTGTCTGCTTTGGCTGGACACAATCAGCAGTAACCACCATGTGTTCATTTATTTGTCTGATCGCTTCAATATTCGTACTGTATTTGCTTTTCTTCCATATATTGACTTACAGGGCAACCCAAAAGTACCAAAAGGTCAGCTTAATTAATAAAGGATCCACTCAATCAGTGCTGAGTCGAGACTTCTATTAACTTAGGGATGTTAGACATTTTAAGGAGTATCTTTGCATCACTCTAACTTGAGAATTATGTGGGTTTTTTCCCCCTGGAAGATGTCTTGATTTCTCTTAACTCAGTGCCTATAAAATTAAGATAGCACATACAATTCTGTATTTTTGCTTCTGTTATTTGATTATAAATGAATGATGCCTGATCTGCTGCTTTCCACCCACAGATTTAAAGACTTTATGGCTGCATGGGGAGAAGGGTTCTGCTGTTACACAGTTCAGGATTCCACACAGTGTAACATTGGATTCTGTTGGACGGGTAAAGTAGAAATGACTCTTTTTAAGCAGTTTTATAAAATGTCGTTTTACCACAGTTATACAGTATTGACTTGAAATTTACATTCAAATTATTTTACTGGGTGTTTAGTGTGGAATTTCCATGGTTTGTTCACTCTTTTTTCCCCCCAGGATATGCACCATAATCCAATCTTTGTCATTCTGTTTCCCTTGTGTTTTTAATTATTATAAATCAACCCTTTAATTAGTGCCAAATGCAATGTATAGACTCTGTAGCACTACAGTGCTACTACTGTAGGTCTTTATATCTTTTAGTTACAGCACTATAATTTTTCAATTCTTTTTTTGCTTCCTGCCTTTTAGCACAATAGTTAATGGTGGTGACATTATACCAGTGTGGTACTATAATACTTATATAATTGGTGTAGACTGAGTTTACTGCTAATTAAGGCTGCATCTATACCATAGAATTGGTTCGTGTTTACACCTCTGTAGCTGCCATGGCTCAATGCTAAGGAATCATGGTAGTTGTAGTTTTACAGAGTCTTTAGCCTTCTTTGCCAAAGAGCGTTGGTGCTTCCCCAGACTCCAACTTCCAAAGTGTCAAGCTGCAATAATTCTGTAGTGTAGATGTGGAGTTTGTTTCCAAAAGCTACCACATCCCTTCCAAATTGAATCATTAGATAAAGGTGGCAGTGTATTGTTTGCTAGGAGTAAAATATTACATATAGATCAAAATAATCAAAATGTATCAAATCACTTTGATACAGGGCTTGGGAAACTGCATCTTATAGATAAAGAATGCATATTCTCCACATGTTGTTCCCCAGTTCCTGTAAAACTTGTTCAGATGGATTTACTACCTTTTGGAAACAACCTCCACAAAGGCACCCTAACAGAGCTTTGAAGAGTAATATCCTCCTCTCCCTCCGGCAAAAAGAAGGTGAAAGCAAATGTTTGCTTAGATTAAAACGATCACTGAAATGAGTAGGGGCACCCTCTTTTCCACATATAGAAATGATGTCACAGTGACTAGTGTATTGAGAGGTTAGTGTCATAGAGGGAAAGCACCACACTTTTAATAGTATGAAATTATGATTGCAAATTCTTCTTACAGTTTAATAGCAGGCTCACTACTTCTGAGGATGCTTGCCATAGATGCAGGCGAAACATCAGGAGAAAATGCCTCTAGACCATGGCCATATTGTCTGAAAAGACCTACAACAACCCAGGCTAAAGATTGGTTATCCCTGCCTGTCTGGAAGCAGTCTTAAATATTTCAATGGAGTGTTGCTCTTCAGAGCTTTCCTCCAGTCAGTCCAATAATTCTAGATTATTGCAAGGTTGCTTGAAATGGTTTCCAGTGCCTTCACACAATACTCTTTGCCTTTTCTCTGCTACTGTACTATGAGTAGCCCTGTGAGTATACAATTTCCTCCAGGATTTTATATGGGACGTGTCATGCCCATCATGCAAGCCACTTTCTTACTGCATTCTCTCTCTCTTTTTTAAAAGAGTTTTAAATGCACCAATAAGTTAACAATGCCAAGTTAATACTGTTCTGAAATAATAGATTTAGTTGCATCCATTTAGTCCATGCAGAAGAGATGCATTTATTGTTTTATCCTAAGTGGAAAGGGTTATAGAATCATATAATCCTAGAGTTGGAAGAGACCTCGTGGGCCATCCAGTCCAACCCCCTGCCAAGAAGCAGGAAAATCACATTCAAAGTACCCCCGACAGATGGCCATCCAGCCTCTGTTTAAAAGCCTCCAAAGAAAGAGCCTCCACCACACTCCAGGGCAGAGAGTTCCACTGCTGAATGGCTCTCACAGTCAGGAAGTTCTTCCTAAAGTTCAAGTGGAATCTCCTTTCCTGTAGTTTGAAGCCATTGTTTCACATCCTAGTCTCCAGGGCAGCAAAAAAACAAGCCTCCGTATGACTTCCCCTCACATCTTGATACATGGCCCTCATCATGTCTCCTCTCAGCCTTCTCTTCTTCAGGCTAAACATTTCCAGCTTTTTATGCCACTCCTCATAGGGCTTGTTCTCCAGACTTTTGATTGTTTTAGTCACCCTCCTCTGGACACATTCCAACTTTTCAACATCTCCCTTCAATTGTGGTGCCCAGAATTAGACAGAGTATTCAAGGTGTGGTCTGATGCATTTATTGTTTTGTCTGAAGTGGAAAGAGTTAGGGATTACTTTGGCATAATTCATAACTGCTCCAACTTTTGAAGCACTTTTATCTTTGGTTTTCGAAACAAAGGATTTGTCAGTGAACTAAAACAATTGCCTGGTGATTTACTATGGAATTTTCCTTGATTTTTCCTTTTGATGCCAGTCTGAGTAACAGGCAGCAGAAGAGGGTAAAGAAGAGGAAGTAACAGTGGGTTTATGCTAAGCCTGGGTTAACTTGCAATGAGGTTGTTTTCTTGTTGTAAAACAAAGACCTTGTTATTTACTTCAGGCTTGCAAATGCAGCCAACATTTTAATTAGGAGATCTGGATTTTTTTGTCCTGGAATAATAGCTGCTATGGATGTAGCACCCAAACAAAACAACACAGTTACAACACCAGGAGGAGCTATGTATCCTTGTCAGACTCTATAATGCGAAGAGCTTATAGAAGTGCATGGAAAAATACAGAGCACAGCTTTAGATGAATGCATGTGCGCGTGCACACACACACACACAAGAATTTGAATCTAAAGACTAATGCATCCAGAAGGCCTTGTGTGCATGAGCATATGGGGCTACTCTTGAGATCACTCACACACTGTGTTCCTAGGGAAGCACAATCTGTGTGAACTGGCATTGCTCCCAACTGAATGCTACTCATGTAGCAAGGCCACTCCAGCAATCGCAGCTAAAACAGGAGTTAGGGGAGCAATGTGTTTGGAGTCCAATCTGTACTATCTTGTGAGTTGCCAAGATGTCTGGATGGGGAGGGCTTTTAAGTCTTCATCCTAAATGAAGACTTAACAGCCCTCATAACACTCATGGCACCTCTGACTTATGAAGAGAAGGTTGCTGATGGTAAAAAAAGAAGATAGGAATTGCCATCTAAGACTATATAAATAGGTCCGCAACTTCCCCAGTTTATACTACATCCAGCTCCTGGGTTACGAACAAGATAGTTTCTGTAGGTTTGTTCTTAAGTAGCATTTGTATGCAAGTCAAATGTAACTCCAGCTGTGTGTTTTTAAGGTTTGGATAGTATAGGGAAGGGCTGACACACCAGTAATGTTTGTTTTGCTGTCTGTTCCTTTTCAGAAAATTTCACCTCATTTTCTGCCCAGTGACACTTAGATTTTGAAAATTTTAGGTTGTTGTGAAAACAAGGGTTAATGATAAAGTGAAGACACCTTTTTCCCATGATAACTCTTCCAGGAGTAACACACACACACACACACACACACACACACATATATATATATATATATATATAAACTTTCTTTCTATACCACCCTCTCTCCCCAGAGGGACTCAGGATGATTTACACGTAAAAAGGCAAACATCCATATGCCTCGGAATAGGCGGGAGCACATAAAATAATACAAAATAATGAAGAGTAACAACAGAAAATTTACAACAAGAAATTAAGCATCAAAATAAAATTTAAAAAATGCATTAAGACATAAAAACTAAAACATAAATAAACATTACAATGTACACCCTAAAAACAGATTATGAGACATTACATTAAAAATGGCTGACAACTGCGTTACATTTAAGATATATCATTACAGTCATTTAATACATGTAGATTAGCCTAATCCTCCTCCTCTCCATATGCTAAAGTGCATAGGTACGTTTTAAGTTTCTCAAAGGAGAGGAGGATGGGGGCTTTTTTTTTCTTCCTTAGGGAGGGATTTCCAGAGATGGGGAGCGATCTCAGAGAAGGCCCCCTCTCTTGTTCCCACCAGCTGAGCTTGTGAAGGGGGTGGGACTGAAAGGAGGGCCTCCTCTGTAGACTGCAGTGTACGTGATGGTCTATACAGGGAGATGTGACTTGACAAACAGCGTGGACCTGAACCATTTAGGGATTTATAGGTAACAACCAGCACTTTGTATTTAGCCCAGAAGTGGAGCTGCTGCAGCATGGGAATTGTCCTCTCACGATACGTCACTCCAGTTAGCAATCTAGCCTCCAATCTTTGCACTAGTTGCAGCTTCCAAACTGTCTTCAAAGGCAACCCCACGTAGAGAGCATTGCAGTAGTCCAAACAGGATGTGACTAAAGTGTGGACTACCATGGCCAGGTTTGGCATCTCAAGGTATGGGCGCAGCTGGTGCACAAGTTTTAGCTGTGTGAAGTTACTCCAGGCCACTGCCAACATCTGGGATTCCAGGGTCAATAATGACTCCAGGATCATCCCTCAGATTGCAGACGTGTATCTTCAGGTGGAGTGCGACCCCATCCAACACAGGTTGAAATCCCACACCCTGATCTGCCTTACAACTGACCAGGAGTACCTATGTCTTCTCTGGATTTCGTTTCAGCTATTCAGCGTGAATAGATTTCCCTTCCTGGGGTAGGTTTCCTCTTAATTCCTGTTGTCTCAGCCATGTTTGTAATTAGAAGTTGGATGTAAGTCATATGTTCATAGCTCAGTAACTTTCTACATATGAGCTTGATCATATGAATGGATAAGATGCTTCTGCTCACGTTGCATTTGTAGTATAATGGTAGCTGAAGACCTTCCGATTCTCATCCCGCACATGACACTCATTAATGAAGCATCATTTCAGACACTAGATCCCATATTTGGAAAATGTGTGAACCATATTTTATTATTTATTTAATATTTATTTCACAGTTTTCTATACCAACCTTCTCAACCTCATTGAGGGACTCAGCCCGGTTTCCAGCCATAAAAAACATATACACTCATTAAAATATCATATATCACAATTACAAAAACAACTTTAAAAACACTATATATAAAACTATAGTGGTCAGTTGTCCTATTAAGATGGATCTACATCAACTTCCATCCAGGGTCCTATGGTGTTGTTTCATCCATCGAAGGCCTGACTCCACAGCCACGTCTTCACCCATATTCAACCATATTCCTCATGTTTCCCAATTTCTGAATTTTCATTCATCTTCCCCATTCATTAACAGAAAGAATTAATCATGACCTGAACCTAAATTCCTATATCATTACTACATTTCTAAGTCAAGTTGAATTGATACTGTTTAAGTGCTCTGTATCTATGCTATTATTCCTATGCCACTATACGTTTCTATCTACCTTACTGACCACCCTGTCATTTAACTAGTTTCGCATTTTGGCCCCCTCCCTCCCCTCCAAAAATGAGTCAGTTGTTGCTTTTGATGCTTGTTTATTATTGTTTATGCTGTTTTTATGCTATTTTAATTTGTTTATTGTCTTTGATTTTAATTGTATGTTGTCTTGGGCTTGACCCCATGTAAGCTACCCCGAGTCCCTTCAGGGAGATGGAGGCGGGGTAGAAAAACAAAGTTGTTGTTGTTGTTCTTCTTCTTCTTCCTCCTCTTCCTCCTCCTCCCCCCCTCCTCCCCCTTCTTCTTCTTCTTCTTCTTCTTCTCCTCCCCCCTCCTCCTCCTTCTTCCTACACAGAGTTGTATTGAAGAGGATTTTGTTTGATTTTTTTTTTAAAGGGGTCTAAACCATTTATGTTTAAGGCTTATTTTTAACAGCTCGAGGCCATTTCTTTGTATGCACTAGGTGTGGGTTGCTGATAGAGCCAACCGACGGATTCAGGTTTTTGACAAAACCACAGGGGAATGGTTGGGCTCTTGGAGTAGCTGCTTCACAGAAGATGGACCTTATTCTGTCAGGTATGATGTCTGCAACTTTGCATGCAGATGTGTGTGGATTTGAAAGGGAGACGTTTTGACTATCTTAACCTGCCAGAGTGTCTGAAAAGCTGCCTTGTGAGTCAAGTAGCTGAGGAAGAGCTTCAATTCCTCAGTTACAGCCTGTTTACCTGATATGTGGCACTACAGTTACCTGAATACATCTAAAGATTATAATAACTAAGCTAAAGTCGTTCTGATCAATCATACCTCCTGGTTTCAGTTAAACTGGCTCATCTTCTATTCTAGGAGCCCCCGGTGGTGCAGTGGGTTAAATCCCTGTGCCGCCAGGATTGAAGACAGACAGGTCGCAGGTTCGAATCCGGGGAGAGGCGGATGAGCTCCCTCTATCAGCTCCAGCTCCTCATGCGGGGGCATGAGAGAAGCCTCCCACAAGGATGATAAAAACATCAAATCATCCCCTGGGCAACGTCCTTGCAGACGGCCAATCCTCTCACACCAGAAGCGACTTGCAGTTTCTCAAGTCGCTCCTGACACACCAAAAAAAATAATCTTCTATTCTGTGTGGAAACAAACCCTGAACTTTTCCACTTTGCTTGAGATAGGATTCCATTAGAACTACAGACAGGTCGACCTCTTTTGGAATCTTTAGGATCAGGGATTGTCTTCCAAATGGCTTATTTCAGCACAATCGAAGCTAATTCTATTTTATTGTTTTCTTCTTGCTTAACTTCCCCTTTGCTCCTCCTGTTTGTAAATCCTTTTATTTTTTGGGGCAAGATTCAGTCTCTTCCCTTAGTAAACGTTTATACTTTTCTTCAGATTTTTTTTTCATGTGGGGAAGAATATGTGCAGTATTAGTTTTGTAAAATCAGCAGAGCTTGCATAAATGGCTGTGTCAGCGACTCTGTAGAACCATGAAGCAAAAAGCCATAGCACCCCACTGTTGCCCCCTATACGTGTTTGTCTTATTTAGCACAGTTTCTCCTTTTTTTATTTTCTGGTGTGCTCTAGAAGCTTTGCATGATACTTTTCCTTTTAGACCAACTGCTATTCCACTTTGTCAGCATCTGATTGAGATCAAGTATATTTGGGGCCTGACTTGGGTCAAGTAAAAGTTATGGCAAGCAGCATGTCCTAACATCATTAGTTTAGTCTTAATGCGAGCTGGCTCACCCACCCTGAAAGTAACTGTTTTTCACTAAACTGCCAGGCCTTCTTGTATACCAACCTTTGACCAGGGGCCCTTCCAGACAGGACCTTTATCCCAGGATCTGATCCCAGGTTTTCTGTTTATCCCAGATTATTTGACAGTGTATGGATTCATATAATCCAGTTTAAAGCAGAAAACCTGGAATCAAATCCTGGGATATGGGCCTGTCTGGAAGGGCCCTAAGTGTGTTTGCTAGAGATGGCCAAACAGTCCAACTTTAAAATGCACATATTAGAGAGCCATCTGTTCATCTATCCTGTGTATGGTATAAACTGGCTATTCTTACTAGTAATATATTTGCTCCAAAGTGAGAGCTACCCACCCAGTGTATCCACCAATGCTTTGTGCTTTCAGAACTTGTGGATATGGAAATGCAACAGAGTATCATCTGTGACACTTTTCATTTCAAGAGGCTTATTGGGTATGGAATGCAAAGTGCTGAACTGTAAAATTGGGATTTTTAATTAGTGTCTGATGAGTGAATCGTATTTGAGATGGATGTGAGGATGTTGTGAGTGGAATTTCATTCATGGAGAGTGCTCACAAAACCTGCAAATAGGATTTGTGATTTCCTTCATGCTCCCTAAACATCTCAAAGGATTTTAGAGTCCTTCACTACAGCATGGGAACTGGCTTGAGGGACAGGGAGGGGATCAAGGGCTTTCCTGCAAGTGGAAACACTTATTTTGGGAAGGATAGTCTCTTTTGGCTCCATTCTGTTTGGTATTTTTTATTATGTTTGTATTTGTGTCCATGGCCAAAAAGATTTAACCATAATTCAGTGCAGTTGAATGTCAGAAGCGCCAGTCAGTGCTGTCGACCCCCCATAACCACAGATTCCATAATCCACAGCTTGAAATATTAAAAAACAATCCCAAGAGGAAACCTTAATTTTCCATTTTATTTAAGGGACACAATTTTACTCCCTTATTGTATATAATAGAACTTGAGCATCCATGGGTTTTTGTATTTTGGGGGTGGTTACAACACCAGCAAACCCCAGTGGATAACAAGGACCCACTATATATGCTGGTGCTGTAACTGTACTCTGTAAATGAATGAAGCAGGCACATAGCATGGCCTTTCTCTTTCTTTCACTAAATGTATTTATTATTTCTGATAATAAATTCTATTTAAGTGTACTTTTATATAGGTTCTTACCTATGTATGGCTTACTTCTGATAGATGTTGCAAACTGGAGGGATTAGGCAAATACCCACCCTGGCAGCCTTTAGGAAAAACCTAAAAACCTGGCTGTTCCGGGGTGCCTTTGAGGAATGAACAACAAATCCCCATACCATGACAAGCTCACTACAAAATGCCGTTCACTGCACTTTATCTTATCCTTTAGTGAAATTAACCCCATAACTTCTCCCATCTGAATCTCTCACCAGATCCACTACCCGACTCATCCATCTCACCCAGGGTTTTTATAGTTTTTATAATTTTATCCCTTGCAATTGGCCCAGCCCATTGTGCTCAAAATTTACTATTTTATTTCATATTTCATGTTTACTTTGTATTAATTTGTTTTGTTTACATTTTATTTGAAGTTATTATTTGTTGTATGTATTCCATTTTGATTTGTTGTCATTTTGGGGCTTGGCCTTATGTTAGCTGCCCCGAGTCCCCATGGGGAGATGGAGGAGGGGTATAAATAAAGTATTATTATCATCATCATCATCATCATCATCATCATCATCATCATCATCTCTCTGCCCCGGAGTGTGGTGGAGGCTCCTTCTCTGGAAGCTTTTAAGCAGAGGCTGGATGGCCATTTGTCAGGGTTGATTTGAATGCAATATTCCTGCTTCTTGGCAGGGGGTTGGACTGGATGGCCCATGAGGTCTCTTCCAACTCTTTGATTCTATGATCTGCTAAAAGTTTTTAAATAAACACAAAGCCCATCACACACAAAAACCATAGTGATTGGAATCTACAATTTGTGATCAAAGAACATATATGGGTTGAAGCTGCAACCATTCATTTTGGGAGGGATATCAGTTTCCCTTTGCCTCTGACTCTGCTCCTAGAAAATCTTCCACATCCCTTGGGGATTTCCAAGAGACATCCCCCATCCTGTCCCAAGCAGTCTCTCAGATATAAATGGATGGAAAGTGACCACTACCATTCTTTGTTACCCTCCAGATATTCTGCTTGTACAAAGGGATATCTGAATTGGAATTGAATTTTTAAATTTATTGTCTCTTTTTTCCTTTGCCTGATAGATTTACTCCCGACGAGAAGTATATAATCGTGGCTCATCTAAATATTGATAAGATATCATTTTTGGCTGCCCCACCAGTCGGATTGATTGGGGATTGTGTTGTAGTAGACACAATTCAACTAGCCAAAGAAGTCAGGCCTCATCTTGTTGATGTCAACAAACAAACTGGAGCAATATATGTGGCCGAAATTGGAGCCCGGCAAGTACAGAGATATGTGCCTCTAAACTAAAAGCTTCACAAGCAGCTTCTGAACTCTTTTTCACCTATCAGGTTGCCTTCAATTAGAAGAGAACCCTTGAATTAACTTGAAGTGCACATTTATTTTTCCTTCTAAATCTATCTCAGGGACTTAATTTGTTTACATGTTTCTCACTAAGGATGAATCTTCCAGAATATTTCTTTAGTATAACTGCAAAATTTTATCTGAAAGTAATTTCTTGGCAGCATCAGAGCTTCCTGTTCATTTGTAATTTTTGTTTTTTTACCAAGTACCAGTGATCTGTTTCTTAATGCTTTTATACAATATTGATATGTTTATTTGCATGGTAGTATAATTTTTAAAAATATGTATGCATGTATATATTGTTCTAGGACTTGCCTCCTGATGATTTGGAGAATGTTAGGGAAATTCCACATTTGTGCTAACCAGCCCCTACCTGCAGGCTACAACTATTTTGAATTGCAACATGGGTACTGTTTGCATTTCTACTTTGGTATGTTTTGTACAATCTTAAAATGTTTTAAATTCATTTTTTTCTGGATTTTAAACATTGTTTTGGATGCATCAGATGTGAAACAATATGTAAATATGTAAATGTTTTGGAAATTAATATTACCTACACGGTCTTCTGTGCCATGAGAGAACTTCTTTATGGCTATGAATCTTTGTTTTCACTGCAACAGGTCATTGCAGCGACATGTCTAGAATTTACCCCCAAAGTATGTGATTGTGTATCTGTAGCTCGAATACAGGAATATACTGGTTGGTTTCACTTATGTCTGGTGAAATTGAAGAAATGTAACTGCAACATTGGGAAAAGAGGAATATTCGATCCCGTCCATTAACTATATACACACTCCATAGTGATCCTATTGTCACAGCAGGGCAAATAACAAAGTTCCTTCTGCTTCAGTTTCATCTCCAGCCTGGCTCAATGGCAGTACACGTGCAAAAGATCTTGGAGTCCTCGTGGACAACAAGTTAAACATGAGCCAACTGTGTCATGCGACGGCTAAAAAAGCCAATGGAATTTTGGCCTGCATAAATAGGAGAATAGTGTTTAGATCCAGGGATGTCATGCTACCCCTCTTTTTTGCTTTGGCCAGACCACACCTGGAATACTGTGTCCAATTCTGGGCACTGAAATTTTAGGGAGATTTTGACAAGCTGGAAAGTGTCCAGAGAAGGATCAAGGCTCTGAAGAACAAGTCCCATGAGGAGTGGCTTAAAGAGCTGGGCATGTTTAACCTGTAGAAGAGAAGGCTGAGAATAGACATGATGAGGGCCATGTATAAATATGTGAGGGGAAGTCATAGAGACGAGGGAGCAAACTTGTTTTCTGCTGCCCTGGAGACTTGGATGTGGAACAATGGCTTCAAAATACAGGAAAGGAGATTCCGCCGCAACATTAGGAAGAATTTCCTGACTCTGAGAGCTGTGGAACTCTCTGCCCCGGAGTGTGGTGGAGGCTCTTTTGGAGGCTTTTAAGCAGAGGCTGGATAGCCATCTGTCGGGGGTGCTTTGAATGAGTTTTTGTTGCTTCTTGGCAGGGGGTTGGATTGGATGGCCCACAAGGTGTCTTCCAACTCTATGATTATCCTACCATCTTGGATCAAAAAGGGGGCTCAACTTCCAAATCTATTCTACTTTCAGAAACTACAGACAATGAATCCTGTCTGTATTGTCTATGCTACCATGGAAGCTGGTAAGAAAAGGCTTGAGCTTTTCCTCTCCACAGCATTAGGCAAATGTCCTTCTAACGAAGATGGAAGTCTTATCACCTCCTGCTTTGTTTGCTTGGTCCACCTTGGCAGCTCCTGATTTTACCTGTGGGCTTCCTGTTAGGATTTATGGACTCTAGAAGGATTAGTCCATGGGTCTGTTGGCAATTAATGCTAATCACTGCAGAGGTGATTAGATCAGTGAAGATCAGTTGTCCTTACCTCTCTTATCATAAGCATAAGAGTGGGAGAAAGAAGATTTTAAATACAGGTCAACTATCATAAGACATTTATTTACACAGATTCTAAAGTACAGACAAAATAGTATATTTTATAATTACATTACAAAGATGCATGTTAAAATAACAATACAGCACAATACCACAATAATTACCTAGCAGTATTAGTAATAAAACCTGGAAGATGTCTGTCATTGCTCTTGCATAAGTAATATTTCTCTACTGTGCCACAAACACACAATTCTCATAGGACAGACTTGTCCTTTCATTGCCCTTCATAGGAATGCGCTATCTAAAAGGCTACATACGCTGAGTAAAATATTGCATTTTTTGTAATAATCTCAAAAACATTGAGGTTAATAAAATTTATATAGGTCTGAAAGGCCGTTAATAAAATTCAAGAACACGTGTACGCAGATTATATAAAATACTGAAAAATGGCCCATTAGTCCATTAGGTTTTTTGTTTAAAATATGGCATAATACTGAAATTCAAATAAAATAATTAGCAAACAAAGAAAGTAAGAAGTGCACAGAGTATTCATTGCAATTGCTTTGTTCCACAGTACTTTTTTTCTGAGTTTCTAAGATGAAGGAGTGATGACGGATCAGTCGACACAGGAGTTGATTGATTTCAAACAAGGAGAACTGAATGATTGAGTTACAGTGGTTGCAAACAGAACCACTCTGAATAAGCAAGTAAACAGGAATGATAATGTCCTTTTGTTTCCTTTTTTTGGGAGGGGATTTCTTGCACAAAGACAAGACAGTATTTGTGGAAAGGAAAATGCTTGCCTTGTAGCAGGCAAAACACATCTGTTTGCCCCTCGCAAGAGAGTGGTTACAGAGGAAATGGCCCATGTGCATTTCCACTGTTCTGCTTCACGTGAACGTCTTGAAGCCACTCTCTGACAGAACAAAACAAGAATCAAGAAACACTTGTCTTTGTGTTGCTCCTTTGAGGAGCGAATAGGAAAAGGGATAGCTTGGAGAGGAGGGGATGGAAAATAAAAAAGGGAAAAATAAATAAATCTGAAGAGGAGGAGTACAAAAGTGGAATGGAAAATGTGTGCCTGTGCATACATGATGCTTAGAGGTTAGGAAGAGGAGATTTTCTATGTGCGTGCACATATGTATGAGTGTTAATCTGATGGAACGGTGCAGGTGTTGAAAAGGGGAATTGCTTCTCTATATGGAGGAAAAGGGCACATATATTTGCACCTTGTGAATAAAGAGAATGTTATGTTGTATGTTTGTGGTGTCAAGTATGAAAAGCTTAGGCCACGTCACAATTATACATTGCATGTGAAGGTGATCTGTAAGGGCAACATAGCACCCCTTTTTTTAGCATGATGGGGCATTTAGGAATTAAAAAGCGAGGAATTTGGAACTTTCTCTCGCTTGCTTTTTCTTCCACTTTGAATTGCCTTTCATGCCAAAAATGGTAGATTTGTTGTACTTGTGCTATGCTCATTGGTTTCTAAAATGATGTTTGACCCTATGTGCAAGTGAAGGACTGAGCTGGCATTTATAAATGTGGGGAAGTGGGCGACTGATGGATTTCTGTGCTTTTTTAAATTTTAGATGAAGGTGAACAGAATATGTTAGCCATTGCCATTTGCCTGAGTAACAATGCCTTCCACTGTTAACTGCTATCCAGACTGCACTGTGTTACAACAACAGGCAGACTCATCAGACTTGGTTTAACTCTGGAGGCAGTTTTTTTTTGTTATGTTTTAATTGTGAGGCTACTGGTTTTTTTTTCTATGTGTATGAAGGAAAAGTGTCTGTGCAAAGGTAGGCAGATGTGCTTTCAGGAGTCTCATGTGGAAAGAGAACATTTTCCTCTTTCATATTGAATTCACTAGGCTGAACTCCAAATGGGAGCCAACCCAAGTGGTTGGGGGAGCCTTTAGAGGCTAATACTTTTAAGGCCTGAAAATAGGTGCTTTCTCCATACGGACACACAAACAACAGCGGCTCCAGCAGTGAGCTTAAGAGGCCAAGTGTTTGTGGGAAACCAGTGCTTTTAACAGTAGCAGAACTGTTAAGAAATGCCCTCTTTTTTCTCAACTTGGCAGACATGTCAAACAATCCTTTTTAAGGCTACATCCCTAACCTTCAATATGGTATAGCTTTTTTTTTAACCCTTTAAATGTATGGTCTGTTAAAAACCCAGCCATTTTCTTTTTCCTCAGACAGGGGAAACGTCTTGTTGTTTTGTGAGACCAAAATATGCTAAGTAGAGTATGGTAAGAGCTTAAGCTCCATGTGGCTTATACCCCTAAGATACAGAAAAACCCTGCTATTCACAGTGTCACACATCAACTCCCAAATCCTTGACTCTTGTTTGTATTGAACCGGCTACAATGAAGAGCTTGTGCGCCTTTTCAAAAAGGGTTGCACACTCCTTTTCTTCCTTCTCCCTAAACTAGATAAATTTGTTTCATGTCTTTCTGGCCCTCAGTAAGGATACTGCTTTTGTTTCTTGCCCGAGAAACAGGCCAGCCAAGTGCAGATGAGCATTGCTGCAGCAGCTCCTCCTCCAGTACAGTAATAAGCCCAGCCAATTTCACAGGTGCCTACAGGGAAAGAAAACAACACAGGAAAATAAAAGATCGTATCAGAAATGCCTTCCTTCCAGCATATTTTTGTCTGTGGAAAAATACAGTCTCTTAAAAAAAGAGCCTCAAATTAAATTCCCTGAATCTATTGGGGAAAACCTACATTAATCTGGGAAATATCACCAAGAGGAGCATTTTTGTAAATGTCTGTATTTCCGCACTTACCCTATACAGACATCCCTCCACATTTGTGATTTTGTCATTTGCAGATTTGATTAGTTACAGATTTTGATTTAAAATGTGATCTCTAAGTCCTCCAGCGTGATTCTGTGTTCAGCATCTAGCAGTGGATGTTGTCCATAGAGTTGTCCTGGAAGACCCAGAAATTCCTAGAAAAATGTTCTCTCAGGCAACCCCCCTCCCCCCAAAAATCCCAGCAATTTATTTCTGGTTTTTCACATTCACAGAACTCTCATTTCCCCAACCCCAGTAATTGTGGAGCTAACTGTGTAAGCTGTATGATCATTTTGAATTAGCAGTCATATACGCTAATATGGGAGATTTCATTTTAAATTATGAACAAAAGGTAACCCATTTGAAATCCCACTAATTTCAAGAAGGGGGTGTTAAGCAGGCATATAACTTGCTTCCCTCTTAAAACCTAAGGAAATGAATGGTTAAGTCTGGCAAAGTTGGACTTGGTCTGTATAACATGGCGCTTTCCCTCTCGGGATGTTCAAGTGAAATCTATTTCCCGGAACAGTGTTTCACGAAACCTAAAATGCTACATAAGTCCTTCATTATCTTTAGTGGTATTCTGTTTTTGATCAGTCTTGTGAACTTTTGAAAATAACTTCAGTCATATTGGAAGGCCATTCTCCACAGGTTGCTCACTTACCCAGTTCAAACTGGTTGGAAAGGTTACCGCAGGTCTGCCGGACTTCTTCACTGTCCCAGCCCAGAGGATAAAGAGCGCAGCCAGAACCAATGAGCAAACCTATGGACAAAGAACATAACATGAATGTAAATAAAGAAGAAGGAGGATGCTTGCCATAGATGCAGGCGAAACGTCAGCAAAGAATGCCTCTACAACATGGCCATATAGCCCAAAAAAACTTACAACAACCCAAAGAAGAAGTGATCAAACACATTAGATTGTCCTAGGTTAAATGAAGTGGGAAATATGACACGGCTGGATCCAATGGCTGCTGTATCTTAGCACAGAGATGCACAACCTGTGGGCCTTTCCATGCGCCTTCTCTGCAGGTACTTGGACATCTTTAAATTCACCAAATTCTCCCACTGCTGCTAGTAGGGATGTGTATCAGGCTCACTGGGGCCTGCCATTTCCTCTCACTGTGGAAAGAACCTGGTGTAATCCATTATCTGAGCCAGCAACACTTGTGCTATGGTGCACCCCTGATTTATGCACCCTTGAGCTTCCATTTGCCCAAGCCAGGGAGCTCATTTTTACTGACATGTAAAATACAAAATTTTGTGATGCTTCTAAGGTTTTGGACACCTCCCACAACAGAACAAGCAGGGATTTGCAATACGGGGAGCACCATAAACTGGGTGACCCAACTACATCACTTCCCAAGCAGAAAGCAAGTGCTCAAACTCTTTAGAACAAAGGTGAGTAGCATGAGGCTTTTTTGATGGGGTTAAACTCCCAACATCCCTCATGACTTGCTTTGCTGACTAAGACCGATGTGGGTTGCAGTGAAACAGCATAACTAAAATTAGAAGAGTAGGTTTTTATATATTTCAAACCTAATAGATGGGAGACAGTGAAATAAAGTGGTTTTGCGTTTTCGATTAAGACTTCATGATACCAGGGTTTGAATCACTGCTTGGACATGGAAACCTCCTGAGTGACCTTGGGCAAGTCACACTCTCTCAGCTTCTGGGGCAAACCTCTTCTGAAGAAATCTTGACAAGAAAATCCTGTGCTAAGTTTGCCTTTGGGTAGCCAGACGTCAGGCACATAACAACAATCTAGTGGATAACTAGATAATTTTCACTAAGGAACCTAAAGCCAAAGCTTGGACAATTCACTATTTTAGCTGACAGCTCCCAAAACCTTCTGGCATGAACAAAAACAAGTACCATGAGGAGGCAGCAATATATGCTTGCCTTGAATATATTTTCAGCTTTAAAAGGATTATCCTAGACTGGAGTTCCCCATGCATTTAATTTCTATCTTACCTAGCAGGTTACATTTGTCTACTATATCCATGTGTGTATATCTGCCAACATGGAATAATATTTCACATATCGGACAATAACCATGAAACCTTCTGCCAGTCTTCCCCTATACTGAGGTTATGCAGATATACAGCGCCCATTGTCCTAAGCTGGCATGGGTAGTCACACTAAAGCTTGAAATATTGCAAATGCATTCATGTTACTTTCACACATTTACTTGTGAGTTCAGTGCCTTCTATCTCGTGTTTGTTGGCATTTTACCTTTTTAATGTGATTTTAAAAGGGCCCCCAAAATCCAGCCAAATAAGCTCAACTCTCAATAATGTTTTGTAGCAATGAGTAAACATTACATTCAAAAGTAATAAAATTAACTGTCTGATATTTTAAGTAAGTCGTGGTTTCATTTCCTTGTCTTAGACATAATTGTGATGCATTACTTCTACTCTCTGAGATCTGAAAAGCACTAGGATGGGGATGCCTGTCTACTACTTGTTAGACTTTCAGATAGTGCAAAACTCTTTGTTCTTTTTTGCTTCAACAATCTAAAATGGCTACCCCTCCGGATATAGATGGAAATCATTTCCATAATTAAAATGAACACAGCTCCCAAGATACTGCTTAGATCATGAATTTACAATTGGAATAATGACAGACCCTATTAAATATATTAAAATATATAGTGCAAGTAGTAAGAGAGGAAAATTATGTTCCACAGTGAAGCAAAAAGTGACTTTGGGCTTCTTGATCGGAAAAAAAAAACTAGTGTGCAAACCAGTTGCTAGATTTAATAGAATAGGTGAGGCAGGATGAAAATATTGCTATACATCTGTATGCACAGTCAGGAATGACAAATTCTACTAAAATTATCTGCCATGGGCAAAAATAAAAAGGAATTAATAGTTACAAAAATGCATCTGTAAGCATCTGTTTGGGAAACGTTTTAGACTTTACCATGCTTTTTTGATAAACAGTGGGGTCATTGTGACTTAGCAGGATTAAAGCAAAGGGCCATTTAACTGCCAAGTGCAGTAAATCTTGCCAACTAAAAGATTGCTGGCTGTGAACCGCCTTGAGTCGCCTCTGGCTGAGAAAGGCGGTATATAAATATGGCAAATAAATAAATAAACAAATAAATTGACAGTTCGAAGCCTGGGTTGGAGTGGGCTCCTGGCCTTTAGCCCAGTTTCTGCTTACATAACAAATCGAAAACAAATATGAGTAGATAAATAGGTACCACTTTAAAGCAGGGAGGTATTGAAGGCAGCCATAAGGATATGGCAGGGAAGATGGAGCGACAGCACCCTCCCATGTCCAGAACCAAGCACAGCCTCCAAGATGCCAAAGATGGGAAAGCCTATATATACCTCTGTCTATGTACAGTCGTCTGTCTTGTCAGTGTTAATGGCACTGAATGTTTGCCATATATGTGTTCTGTGATCCGCTCTGAGTCCCCTTTGGGCTGAGAAGAGTGGAATATAAATACTATAAATAAATAAATAACTTTTAAATAAATAACTTTTAACTATTCTATCTCTATCCCTATTTCTATATTATTCATCCAAAGCTATTGATTTTTCTGTATGTATCCTTTTTTATTATAATAATGTATCTTGTTTTTAACTCAAATAAAGATTATATTTTTAAAAAAGCAATTAATTGTAGAAAGACGATACAGAAAACGAATTAGAAAAAGAAATAGCTAATCGCGAAAGGCCAGACGTTGCATTGATATTAACATATATGCTATGCATTGAATTGCTGCCTTTGTAAGGCCACCCTGAGTCCCCTTCGGGGTTGAGGAGGGCAGGATATAAAGGTGGTAAATAAATAAGCAGTACCATACAACAAATGGAAATATTTGAGATCTATTAACTAATTCGAGAATCATTATGAACTTCCAGTTATGCTGCACCTGCGGTGGACTTTATAAAGATGAACTAATACCTATATGGTGATGCTGCTCATATAGTCAGAGATTTTTGGAGCAGAGGATAAGTCTCATTCATTAATATGGAGCGTAGTCCCAGGCAAGCCGAGAACAGCCTACAAGATTAATACTGTGGTTCTATGCACACAGAGTAAGCCTCATTTACTTTGGAGCAAATATGCCTATGATTGCATTTTCATTTTTGAATGTCTCAGAAGGAAGCAAAACATCAAACGATCCCCCCCCCCCCTATTTGTTGATTCCTACAAGGTGCTTGATTGCAGAATACTAGAAATAAGGAAAGGTGACTAATTACAGCATGTGGAAAAATCCATGTCTGGAATTCATTCTTTTTATTAGAAGAAGAGATGGCAGGATTAGCAAGATTCCTCAAGAAATGCTTTCTATATTTTAAAAGGAAATGTTGAATGCAGTTGGATTGAGCTTTGTTGTTTTGCACCTTTAGGATGACTTCAATTTTTAGTAACTCAATCAAGGGATTTTCTTTTTAAGCTTCATTCAGAAGAATTGCTTTTTTTTCCTAGGATGAGAGAGTTATTTGCTCAAAGTTTCCCCAATGGGTTTCCATGGCTAAGTGGTCTCCAGGAATCCTAGTTCAATATTGAATCTGCTACACTACACTAGCTTCATGGACCCCTTCTAAACTGCAATATAAAATCCAGATTATCTGCTTTGAACTAATTATATGCCAGTGTAGACTCAGATTTTGTGGATTATCTGCTTTAATCATGTAGATTATATGGCTATGTAGACTCAGATTTTGTGGATTATCTGCTTTAATCATGTAGATTATATGGCTATGTAGACTCAGATTTTGTGGATTATCTGCTTTAATCATGTAGATTATATGGCTGTGTAGAAGAGGGCTCTGACTGAGTTTACTGTATTTCAAACAAGTGTCTTGTAGTTAATCATTTCATTTAACTGTTAGTTACTTTTTGTCAATGTTTCATACTTGTTTATCTTGATCTATATACAGCACATGTTGGAACTCACAGCAATTTTCCTTCTTAGGCCCCTTCTACACTGCCATATATAATCCAGATTATCTGCTTTGAACTGGATTATCTGGCAGTATAGACTCATTAATGGGGATTATCTGCTTTCATAATCTGGATTATATGGCAGTGTAGAAGGGGCCTGAGTCATACGAATTGGTAGAGGTAACATTGTTACAATGATTTTTTTAAGGGAAAGCATTTTATACTAGTTGGTTATAATAAAAGATCATCTGAGAGTAATATGGCTATAGAGATGTTGATCTATAGTGTAGATCAAATTCTCTCTAGCTCATTGGTTCCCAACCTTTTTTTGACCAGGGACCACTCTCCAATATTAGTACCAAAAGAGTTACAAATCAGTTTTTGCTCAATTTCAGATTCAGGCAAGTGGGTACCTGCTATAGATGTGGGTGAAACATCAGGAGAGAATGCTTCTGGAACATGGCCATACAGCCCAGAAAACTCACAGCAACCCAGTGATTCCGGCCATGAAATCCTTTGACAACGACAGCAATATTAGAATCTCTAAGCCGATGCCACTTAACCACTCTGAATGACAGGAGACTGTCATCAGCTTCATTAAAACTAATAAGACAACCTGGGTTGAAGTACAGTAGGCCCTTGGTATATCCACTGGGGTTTGGTTCCAGGACCCCTGTGTATGCCCACATCTCATAATATACAATGGAGTATTAAAATGACGTACTGAAATGAGTACTGAGGAGTACTGAGAAGGAGTCTGAGGATCTGTGAAATGCTGGCGGGCCACAACAGAGTGCACTTAAACATCAGCATAATGTTCAGCATGCAGCAAAATGAAGGTGTGCTTTTTTGGATTCCCCCCCCCCCCCAAAAAAAAAGATTTTGAATCATGAATCCGGATGCAGGACCCATAAATAAAGAGGGCCAGCTTTTCAACGATGAGTCTAAAATTTACCTTTTTGACAAGGTAAAACCCAAGACCAAAGAACTATTCAAATGTTAGCACTTCGCTCATGGAATCGGCAAACCAGAATTTTTTTATTAGGTCATCTTGCTCGGTCTTGTGGTGAAATGGTGCATTTTTCCAGTGTCTTTCATAAGAGGTGGACTTTGCTACCAGAGGATGAAATGGTGTCTGCCTACTTCTTTATATGGATTCGTTAAGGATTTGGCTACCAATTGCTACTAGTAGTCAGGATGCATTATGTTGAGTATCAGAGGCAATATGCCATTTATGTTTGTTCGATTTATGTTCCTATACTTAACTGTATATTATGTATTCTGCTCATACATCTATGATGGGGTTTGTTCAGTTAGGGCTTTAACAGCAGCCATGCCTTGGGAAGAACGCGAGGGATGATGGATGCTTACAGACATAACAGCAGGATTCCCGACTCTCCTGCACAATGAGGAATAATCTGTTTACCAGGCTGAGTTCCCTTGTCAGCGCAATTATTTACAAGCTGCTAGATATTTGCTCCTGAAAGGCCCATAAATCACACTGTGACAGAATGGAAAATATAGCTCACATTTTCTAGGGAATGTTAAAAAAAAACCTCACAAAACAATCATTCAGCCTCGAGGGAATTCGTAGACTACATTTCATGCTTTGGGAAAAAATACTGTTGGAGATTTTTTCTCTCCTTTGCTGCTTTACAAAGCAAAATTGTGACTTTATAGATGCCTGTTAAGAACTGAATGAGCAGACACCCAATGTAGGTTGATTCGGAACGGAGCCCTATTGCATTTGACGATGCTTCCTTCTAAATAATCAAAGATGTCAACCTTAAATACAAACATTTGACTCTGCTCTTCATCTATTTAGGCAGGAAATTTTTAAAAGGCTGGTGTTGTGTGTGAAAAGCCAAGGATTTCAGACAGTTCAGATGTCTTTACAAGGTGGAAACTGCAAATATGGAGAAAACATGTGTCTCCGGCTTTGATGGCAATGCCACGATTTCTCAGCAACGTGAGGACTGACCTTTAGGAAATTTGGCAAGCCTAGGAGCCTCCTGCTTGCAGCTCTGAGGCGCCTAAGCAAATTTTCAAGATATTTTTATCGACTTTGTTAAGTGTGAAGCTCTGTCATCAAATAGCCAGATAGCCCGCTGAAACTAGCCCTCTCATTCTGATGGTTGCAGCCAAAGCTTGTCAAGTACGTGTCGCAGGCCGTATGCGTTTTCCAGCAGCACAGCAATTGCCGGCTCCAAACATTTTCCTCCCTGTCCCAGGCAACCTGTTCATCTGTGCCGCTTTTCCTCGTTGATCTTGCTAAGTGCTATTTTTACTTCTGCGCGAAAGCTTGTGAAACAGCACTGTTTTCATTAGGCAAACTGCCCAAAGTCTCATGAAAAATTTAGCTACATCTTAGAGAGGGAAGCATCGAGTGCTATTGACACTCAACACTATACACTTGGCAAGGATCCATTGCCTAGGGAGAGAAGTGACCTAGCTATTATCTGATCTGCTGCTCAGATGCAGCTGCGTGTATCAGATCATAGCTCTTTATTATTGAAACAATTATTTCTGAACAGCAGGGTCCAGAGAAAGCAAAAAATAATTTAGTAATATACATTCATGAATTGTGAAGAACATAAGCAACTCCATTTGAGGCTAAAGGTTGTGCCAGTAATGGCTGAATTGATTTCTTTTAAAAAGCTCCACTGGCACCAAAGTTGCCACTAAATTGAGCTGTTTTTCCTGCAAAATGAATGTTAGCATGCTATAAACCCCCTTGTTTGTTGGCTATCAAAGTGGTGGTTAAAGATTCAGCAGAAACTAATAATTACTTTCCGAGTGAGCATTGTTCATCAAAATGCCTTATAACAAAATATTCACTGCAGACCATTCAGCTCACTAAAGTCATAATTGAAGTGAAATTTAATACCCAGCTTTTCACAAATTGCATTCAAAGTGACTAATTAAAGCAGTTCCAATATAGCAAGAAGCACAAAAACAAGTGCTAGATAGCTTAATTTGATAATATGAGAAAATATTCATAGCAAAATGCAAATTACTGTCGAAAGCTTTCATGGCCAGAATCACTGGGTTGTTTTAAGTTTTTCGGGCCATATGGCCATGTTCCAGAAACATTCTCTCCTGATGTTTCACCTGCATTTATGGCAGGCATCCTCATAGGACATCAGGAGAGAATAATTCTGGAATATGGCCATACAGCCCGAAAAACTTACAACCCAAAATGCAAATTGTTAGACATTTTGTTTAGGTTTTTTAAAGATGGGAGAAGGTTTTACCACACTTTGAACCAGCATTTTCCAGTCCCAGACAACAGATATAATTAAACCATAACTTCCATCATCCCAGGTGAATTTTTTTGTGTGTGTGTCAGGAGCGACTTATGAAACTGCAAGTCCGTTCTGGTGTGAGAGAGTTGGCCGTCTACAAGGATGTTGCCCAGGGGACACCTGGATGTTCTGATGTTTTACCATCCTTGTGCGAGGCTTCTCTCATGTCCCCCCATGGGGAGCTGGAGCTGACAGAGGGAGCTCAACCCGTTCTCTTTTGGTCAGTAGTTCTTCTGGCACAAGGATTTAATCAATTGCACCACTGAAGGCTCCTATCCTAAGTGATGAAGGAAGTAGGAAATCCAACAATAAAGAACAGGGAGGGGAGTGACTGAGATTAGGAAAGAGTGAGCAGCCACTTCAGGAGTGAATTTCACAAAACTAAAACCATGGAAAAGAAAAGAACAAGAAGAGCTCTGCTTCCCTGTATAACTGATTTAGACAAAAGACAAAGCATGGCCTTAGGGAGAATTTTCATATGGGCAGGCTCCCAGAGGTCTGAAAATCCAAAGTCACTTTGGTGGTTAAAACAGATGAATAGCAGCCCCTCGAAACCAGAGAGGTTGCTGAATAACAGGTCTGATTTGTTCTTGCCAGTCCTCTTTCATCAGGACATGGGCCATCGCATTCTCCGCCAGCTGAACCTTCAAATCCTTCTCAAGGGCAACCCGATGTAGAGTTGATTGCACACATTTATCACCCACAAGCAGAAAGATCCAACAGTCCACCCAGTTCCACCACAGACAGGAAGAATTGGTCATCTTGTTCAGCTTCCCTAAGCTGTGACAATGGGCGTTTATTAGAAAATCCATTTGTCAACCTACATCCAGTTTATTTAGTATTGCCAGTTGTTTGCCTTAGAGATGCCACAATACTTTGGGTGAGTATATTTGACTCATTGTATACATTATGGGCATGATTGTTTAAAGACATAATCATATATCTCTATTTAATTCATAGGACCTCTGCTTTCTTAAGCATGTTCCTCTTTCACCAGGTACAGGGAATGCCGCAAGTCAACACAATCTAGAAATGATGGGAAAACATATTGTTGGTGTGCACAGAAATGGAATAAACCATTCTGATTTAGGGTGATTATCCAGGATATTCATAGAAACATTTTATTGATGGTTATGCAGTGTATTTACTGAAGAAAATTGGTATGTCTGTAAGTGTAACAAAGTATATATTATCTAGAGCAGGGCTTCTTAAACTTTTTTCACTTGCCACCACTTTCCACCTGACCAATCTTTACATGACCCCAGATTAATAGGTACATAAAATAGGTATAAAATCAAACAGTTACTGATAATAAATCAGTATTTGCAAGTCTTAGTAAACACACTGATTTTGCTTTTTGTGGAGTACAGCTGAAGCATTTTCTGCAGAGTCCATTGTAAGCCCCGCATATTGTTGCTAATAAAAAAGGTCAAGGTTTTCCCCGACATTAAGTCTAGTCATGTCCGACTCTGGGGAATGGTGCTCATCTCCATTTCTAAGCCAAAGAGCCGGTGTTGTCCGTAGACACCTTCAAGGTCATGTGGCTAGCATGCCTGCATGGAGCGCTGTTACCTTCCCGCCAAGTTGGTACCTATTGATCTACTCACATTTGTATATTTTTGAACTGCTAGGTTAGAAGAAGCTGGACCTACAGTGGGAGCTCATCCCACTCCCCAGATTAGAACCGCCAGTCTTTGTCAGCAAGTTCAGCAGCCCAGCGGTTTAACCCACTGCACCACTATGAGGTCCCATTGTTGTTAATAGATTTATATAAATGGGCGGCATTCAGAAACCTTTTACTGTTGCCAAATATTTTGTGACTCCAACACTGAGCTAAGAGGACCCCATTTGGGGTCAGGAGCCACAATCTAAGAATCCGGGGTTTTTAAGAATTATGGATTCAATAACCGTCAGATACAAGGAACGCTCCCACTCCCGGGGATTATGTGTGGGCCTCTCTAGGTCCTCCAATGCAATTCCATTGTATGCTTCAACTCCAAATATAGTCAAAATATAGGGTTCACTATATTCCCCCATATCAGGTAGCACAGATACACATCTTGGAAGATATCCCTATAGATATGGGGGTTGTACCTTATTTTTGAATGATGAGTGATGCCTAGAAAAAGGAGTTTGTCTCTCTCTGAAAAATGGGGCCAATTCCCATTCATGCTGCAAATTGTTTTCACTGATGTTGCTATGTTTTGAACCAGTCCCTCTTTTTTTGAACTAATAGGTGGAAGTAACATTTGAAAAAAAGCGGAACAATAGTTTGGACTTGGCTTGAACTGTCAATTGCCGTTATATACATACAGAGCCAAAACTTGAGGCTTCTGAGATGATACCTCATTTATCTGATTCCATCAATTCTGCCTGCCAGCAAGGAAAATGCAGTTTGGCAACGATGCCTAATGCAGGCTGTACACCACTGAGTTTTACACACACACAATGGTTTGTACAGTGCTGTCCTTTCATTGCTTTCCTTTCTCTTCCTCATAGTGGAATGAGATGTGAAGTCTAGATAGCATTGTGAGGAAGGCAGAGATAGAAGACTTGACAAACTGCAAGAGATCCATCATAGCTTTGTCCAACTATGCTTCTGTGTAATCTCTGAATGTGTACTATCAGTGCATTCTTAGAAAAATTACTTTTGAGACTATGGCCCTTAGAAATCCCCAACTAGCATGGCTTTTCTGAAGCTGTGAATTGAAGTCCAGAAAAGTATCTTCTCCAGGCTTTAATTTTAGTCACTGTGTTGTCATTTTCCTGGAATAAAACATGCCATTTGCCTTCTTTTGATCTTATTAACATCAAGCCAACTATAAACAGCTAAAAATGGAAAAGAACTGCACTGAATTTGATTTATTTTAATTGAATTTTTAAAATTGAATTATTCTTTTGTTGGGTTGTTGTGAGTTTTCTGGGCTGTACAGCCATGTTTCAGAAGCATTCTCTCTTGAATTTCACCCACATCTATGGCAGGCATCCTCAGAGGTTGTGAGGTCTGTTGGAAACTAGGCAAGTGGGGTTTATATATCTGTGCAATGTCCAGGGTGAGAGAAAGAACTATTGTCTGTTTGAGGTAGGCGTGAATGTTTCAATTGGCCATCTTGATTAGCATTTAATGGCCTAGCAGTTTCAAGATCTGGCTTCTTACTGCCGGGGGTAATCCTTTGTTGGGAGGTGATTAGCTGGCCATGACTGTTTCTTGTCTGGAATTCCCTTGTTTTTGGGTGTTGTTCTTTATTTACTGTTATGATTTTAGAGTTTTTTAATACTGGTAATCAGATTTTGTTCATTTTATGGGGTTTTTCCTTATACCGTATACCATGCAGCTGTGGAGAAGTCTACATAAGGACCACCAAACGCAGCATTGCCCAAACATGAATCAAGGAACATGAAAGGCACTGCAGACTACTTCAACCAGAGAAGTCAGCCATAACAGAAGCAACCTGGACACAGCTTATTATTTGAGAACACAGAAATGCTGGACCACTCTAACAACCACCATGTCAGATTACACAGAGAGCCATTGAAATCCACAAGCATGTGGACAATTTCAACAGAAAGGAAGAAACCATGAAAATGAACAAAAATTTCAGGAGAGAATGCTTCTGGAACGTGGCCATACAGCCCGGAAAACTCACAACAACTCAGTGATTCCAGCTATGAAAGCCTTCAACAATATTCTTTTGAAGAATATGGAAGATCCAAGTGACAGAGCTGGAAGAGGAGGTCAGCACCCTCCAGAAGATCAACAAGAGCCTCTTCGATTACTCCAGCCACATCCTCACCAAGCCAGGCAAATAGGACAGATGCATATCACTCCAGTTTGGCATGGCATTTCCTTCCTCATTCTTGGGCACTGTTTCCATGTGTCCTTGCGGACAGTTACTTGTATTTCTTGAAGACATATTTTTTTTTGTTTTTGAGCGCCTAAGACTCACTGAGACAAAATACACCTTTGCCTTGGAAATTCTGACACTGCATTTCAAAGAAAATAATGAAACAGTTCATTTGCAGTTTAAAAGATATGGACAGATAAACTGTGCAATTTGAAAATATATACAGATGCACATAGGTTCGAATTCTCTTTCTAGTCATAACTAGAATGGATCTATTGAATCAGCAGGATTTATCTTTGTGCTGGAGCCCCTGGTGGCACAATGAGTTAAACCAGTGGTTCTCAACTTGGGGGTCGGGACCCCTGGGGGGGCCGTGAGGGGGTGTCAGAGGGGTCACCAAAGACCATCAGACGACACAGTATTTTCTGTTGGTCATGGGGGTTCTGTGAGGGAAGTCTGGCTCAATTCCATCACTGGTGGGGTTCAAAATGTTCTTTGATTGTAGGTGAATTATAAATCCAAGCAACTACAACTCCCAAATTTCAAGGTCTTATTTTCCCCAAACTCCACCAGTGTTCACATTTGGACATATTGAGTTTTCATGCCAAGTTTGGTCCAGATCCATCATTGTTTGAGTCCACAGTGCTCTCTGGATGTAGGTGAACTACAACTCCAAAACTCAAGGTCAATGCCCACCAAACCCTTCCAATATTTTCTGTTGGTCATGGGAATCCTGTGTGCCAAGTTTGGATCAATTACATCGTTGGTGGAGTTCCGAATGCTCTTTGATTGTAGGTGAACTATAAATCCCAGCAACTACAACTCCCAAATGGCAAAATCAACCTCCCCCCAACCCCACCAGTATTCAGTATTTCTGACAAATTAGGTCCAGTGAATGAAAATACATCCTGCATTTACATTGTGATTTATAACAGTAGCAAAATTACAGTTAATAATTTTATGATCAGGACTCACCGCAACATGAGGAACTGTATTAAGGGGTCACAACATTAGAAAGGTTGAAAAACACTGGGTTAAACCATTGTGTCGGCAGGACTGTAGACAAACAGGTTAGAGGTTCAAATCCGGGGAGAGCAAGGATGAGCTACCTCTGTAAGCTCCAGCTCCCCATGCAGGGACATGAGAGAAGCCTCCCACAAGAATGGTAAAACATGAAAACATCCGGGTGTCCCCTGGGCAACATCCTTGCAGACAGCCAGTTCTCTCACAACAGAAGTGGCTTGCAGTTTTTCAAGTAAAAAACAACAACAACAAAACTATTTGTGTGGACTTACAATTCAACGACTTAAATCAAGAAATAGTTTTCTAAGATCTACAGAGACACTCGCTGGAACACCTCAGCAAGTGAGAGTCCAAAAGTGGCCAGCTCAAACCCAGAACCTCAACCAATGGCTGATACCAAATGAGAGACTCCCCCCTGGGCACACAGAAAACTGGGTGACTTGGAAGGCACTGAACAGACTGTGCTCGGGCACCACAAGATGCAGAGCCAACCTTTAGAAATGGGGCCACAAAGTAGAATCCACGACATGCGAATGTGGAGAAGAGCAAACTACAGACCACCTGCTGCAATGCAACCTGAGCCCCACCACATGCACAATGGAGGACCTCCTTGCGGCAACACCAGAGGCACCCCAAGTGGCCAGATACTGGTCAAAGGACATTTAACCAACTACCAAGCTTGCAAACTTTGTGTTTTGTCTGTTTGTTTGTTTTGTTAAACGTGTAATACAAATGTCTGGTTGCTCCTGACACAATAGATAGATAGATAGATAGATAGATAGATAGATAGATAGATAGATAACCATTCAGCAATTGACTGAATCGATTCCCTCTACTTGGGACTAACTTATAGGGACTCCTGCCTTAGAGAGTGGTGGACTACAGAAATGGATATATGTAGGGAAAAGAAAATGCCCATTAATAAAATGTAGAACATTAGGAAAAGTGGATTTTGGATTTTAACATAGAAAGGGAGGAAAACTGGTGCCACACAAAGCCTGATATGAACAAAGGACAAGAATGCAGATTAGGAGTTTGGAGAAAGGCAAGAAAATCAGGACAGAACAAAAGCGGTTTTTTCCCAACCCTATATACAGCTGAAGGCGAGGGTCCAAGCCCTGCGATCGAATGCCAGGAAAACTCCCTCCCAGGGCAAGGGAAGAGTGCATGCCAGCCACTCACCCTGGGCCCCATGTAAACAGAGGGGGAGGGTCCGGGCAGAAGGGACTATTCTCAACCCCTGCTATTTTCCTGCAAGGATAGGAGCCTTTACTGTTGGCAGTTTAGGAATCCCTGCTGTTGGCAGATTGGCGCAGCAAATGACAGTAGGCGGAAACCGGGAGTGCTATTACAGGGAGTGATGTATCATGTACCATTTCCTAGAACATTAAAAAACACTGTTAAATATTTCATAGCCTCCCATATTTCAGCCTGAACCACACACTAAGTGTCTCCCCGCTTCCCTTCCAAGCCATCCCCGCCTGGGGGCCTTCCTCTCTGCACGACAGCACATGGTTGAATGCCCACTTGGATTGTATTCACATACGCTGCGCTGTCCTTTGAGAACTTGGAAGCCAAAGGGACGTTAACTCTATTGGACAAAGGAAAACATAATGGCTGTGTACAGGATGAACATCACCTATATGAAATGGCAGAATCTACAATAAGCGGGGCAAGCATTTGTCTCCACTAACAATTAATGGTGATGATTTATACCCTAACATTTCCCAAAACTGGGGTTCAAGACAGCTTACAACTGAACCAAGTATACTATAACTAAAAGCGCACACCACATGTCAACTTTATTAAAAAAGAATTAAATTGTTCACAATCTTAAAGCAATTTATGACTCTGGATTTTACTTCTAGAGATTCTAAGGAAAAAGTCAAAACTTGAAAAACAGCATTCAATAATATTAAAGTTTTTGAAAGGCAGCTATCATCTTCCTGAATGGAAAACATGGAGATGTTCTTGTAGATGATTTTTCCTTTTGTTTTGTTTTTGATTATAACAAGACGTTAAGCAATAATATGATATTACTATTACAACAAGTTTTCAAAACAAATCCAGTCCCTCTCCTACACCGTTAAAATACTGCTCTGTCAAATCTCTTACAACTGCATTTTTTCAATCCCTTTCATGACAAATTATTAGAATAGTGGGTTGCTGTGAATTTTCCAGGCTGTCTGGCCATGTTCCAGAAGCATTCTCTCCTGACATTTCACCCACATCTATGGCAAGCATCCTCAGAGGTTGAAGGGTCTGTTGGAAACTAAGCAAGTGAAGCTTATATATTCGTGGAATGTCCAGGGTGGGAGAAAGAACTCTTGTCTGCTTACGGCAAGTGTGAATGTTGCAATTGACCACCTTGATTAGCATTTGATGGTCTTGCAGCTTCAAAGCCTGGCTGCTTCCTGCCTGGGGGATCTTTTGTTGGAAGGTGTTAGCTGGCCCTGATTGTTTCCTGTCAGGCATTCCCCTGTTTTTTAAGTGTTGTGGTTTATTTACTATCCTGATTTTAGAGTTTTAAAAATTCTGGTAGCCAGATTTTGTTCCTTTTCAGGCTTCCTCCTTTCTGTTTAAATTGTCTACATGCTTATTGATTTTAATGGCTTCTCTGTGTCTCTTTGTTCACCTCCCAACAAAGGATTTTCCCAGGCAGGAAGCAGCCAGGCTTTGAAGCTGCCAAGCTATTCAGTGCTAATTAAGGTGGCCATTTGCAACATTCACAATTGCCTCAAACAGACAAGAGTTTTTCTCTCCCACAGATATATAAATCCCACTTGCCTATTTTCCAACAGACCTCCCAACCTCTGAGGATGTTTGCCATAGATGTGGGTGAAATGTCAGGAGAGAATGCTTCTGGAACATGGCCATACAGCCCAGAAAACTCACAGCAACGGAGTGATTCTGGCCATGAAAGCTTTTGAAAACATATTGCAATTGTATTTATCTAGCTGGAAATCAAAATTTTCACTTGGTTATTTGATTGTTAAATTCGCTACTGCTTTGACACGTATAACTAACAAACATTTTCCATGAGATGTAACATATGTTTTCTTTTATTTCTTCTTCTGCTACTCTTAAGGGTTAACTTCTCTGATAGGGATATAACTCATGTGACCTCCCAGATAAGCATTGTAATGTGTTGGTAATACAAAGGAGCTCTTCCCTTAAACCAGCAGGAGACACTTTGGCCTTCTAGATGTTCCTAAACTGCAGATCCAAATATGCTTCACTGCCAATGATATTTGCTGAGACTGGCAAAAGTAGAAACCCAATAATACGAGGGTTGAATGAAAAGTAATGCCTCCACCTTCATTACTTGGGTTTGAATAGGAATATTTTAATTAATAAATCAAATGCAGAAACAATTTTTAGAATGTGCCCTTTGACTACCACTATTCACTTTTCCACATAATCATCATACAATTGGATACATTTCTGCCAACGATGAACAAGTTTTCTGAAGACATCACAGAAGAAGTCGACACTCTGTTTCCGCAACCAGTGTCTCACAGTTCTCTCAACATCTTCATCAGAAGCACAATTATGTCCTCGCAGATCTTCTTTCATTATCGGTAAAAGATGGAAGTCAGACAGTGCTAAATCTGGACTGTATGGAGGATGATCGTCCTGAATCAATCTATCACCCTTTTGCTTTATTTGTCATGCAAGTCAGATGTTCCCACCTCAACATCTTTAAACTTACTTGCCCAATGATGCACAGTACTCATAGCTTACACTCTCTGATGAATCTCCTTTGGGTGACACCTTCTGCTGTCAAGAATACAATGACTGCACGTTGCTAAGTCCCATTGACCGACTGTCAGTGCAGGGTTCCATATTTTGCACTTTAACAACACAACCGTTCAATGCTAAGGCTTCCTGCCAAAATGGAACTGTAGAGGAAAGTCTACTGAACAAGCCAGTACCTGCTTGATACCAGTACTGTCATCTGTTGAGGAGTTATGAAGGTGGAGGCATTACTTTTCATTCAATCCTCATATCTACAATGCAAAGGTTTCCCACATCTTTCTTTATACAACAAGAGAACTGTCAACTCAGTGCGACAGACAGAAAAAGCACTGCTCTGAATAACTAGCCAGAAGCAGAGGTCTTTAGAAAGAAGAGGAGGTCTGTAATCTCATATTCTTCTAATGTTCTCTTATCCTTCACACTCTGGGCAGATATGGCACTAAATTCAGGAAAAAGACACTTTCTAATACAATTCAGAATCCCACACCTGTCTTGATAAAATAATGTCCTCATTGTGCATTTGTGTGCGAAACTTCACCTTCCTGAGATCTTCCCCATTTCAGTGAGGCCCTCCCCACATTCTGTGCAGTTTACCAGATTACAACTGGGTAAAAAGAAGCCTTGAAGGTTATTCTGCCCTGTGAAGGTTATTTTGTCCTGTAAGGCTTTGACTACACCTGTGAATCCAAAGAAATGGGGCACCATGGGGAGTGTTGTTGTCGCTGTGCTGATGCTTTGCAGCTGGAGTCCAATTACAAGCTGTTGGGAGTATTAGAGAGGGAGAAAAGGAGGAACGGCAGCCATTTGGACCGATGCCTGTGTGTGTGTTTTCCCCCCATGGCTTTTCTACTGTGTTAATTTTTGTGTCAACACATATACCACACAGAGACAAGATGTTTGAAAGTCATCAAGCATTCAGTCTTATGATCAAAGGCTAGATTATCCCAGTTTGATTATTTGATGATATACAAACAAATCAAGAAAAGTGACACGACTTAGATGAGCCAAAGGACAAAGAAGAAATGAAGCAACATCTGAAGCTGTTCACAAGAAACTTCGGGTTGCAAGGAACTAATAGGACAAAGAAAAGCACCAGCAAGACAGGCTTCCTTTTAAAGTGTGATAATGAATGTTTTAAGACAACATTTGAGCGGCAGAGAGTAAGAGCATTTTAAATAATGTATATTTCATGGACTGCTTTCATGTCATCGTTGTGAAAACTCAGCAGGCATAGTTGTCCACATTTTCATGTAGGAAGCGCTACATATGGAATGCCTTTCAGTCAGAGAGCTCTTAATTCCTTTGCTGGAGAAAAAGTGATAACTGAATATGATTTCCATTACAATTTGAGCAAAACCTACTCTTAAGGCAAGAATGGGGGATGTGTGGCTTTGTGGCCTCCTTAACTCTATCTAGCATGTAATGAGGGAAGATGGGAGCTGCCATCCAACATCAACTGCAAGGCCACATATCCCTAACCCCGGCTATAAGAGGTCCGGGCCACCCCCAGCAATTCAATCACAGCCATTGAGCCATGGCTGCTTCTATGTCAGCAGAGCTGTGAATCCGCTTCAAGGTATGGTACAATTTTTAAAGGAGCTCTCCAGAGTGCTGGATCCCATTCGTAACAGGTTCTGCACCTTGGAGAACTCCTTTAAAGGCAGTCAAAACCTGGAATGGATCCACTAGTCCAGGCATGGGCAAACTTTGGCCCTCCAGGTATTTTGGATTTCAACTCCCAGCAATCCCAGGCAGCTTGCCGGCTATTAGGAATTGTTGAAGTCCAAAACACCTGGAGGGCCAATGTTTACCTATGTATGCACTAGCCACTAGCGGAAATGGCTGGTGGCTCACACAGAAAGACAGGATTGCAATTCCTGATCAAGATCTCTTGAGATTCCTGAGCAGGATCTCTGTCCTACTCAGCAACTGTAATCATGCCTTTCTACTGCATTGGTTCATCCGCTGTTACTCCCTTCAACACAAGACCTGCTCTCTGGTAGGCACCTCAAAGTCTTTTGGGGGACAGTGAGCGATTCCACCATCCTATCCCTGGCCAACTCTGAGATCAAAAACTTTTTTTTCCAACTAAAATCCGCAGAATCTCTCACCAGCATAGTCACTGGCCACATTGGCTGCAGAATCCTGAGTATTATCATCCAAGGAAGTAATACTTCTAGGCCAGTGGCTCCCAACCTGTGGTCTGCAAGAACTAAAATATGGTCCGCGGCCTCACCGTTACTACACCGTTGCAACGAGAGCGATTGGTCTCGCGAAACTTTCTTATAGTGATAATAATCTGAAAAATCTGTAGTTGGATCTGCACGCTTTATTCGCCGATCCATCACATAGTCCTAGACTATGCACAATAGGAGCTGGGCCTAGCACAGCAGGCTATACCGCTGTGCTGCAGAAAAATCCTGCCAATCAAAAGGTCGGTCGCTTGAGCCTGGTCGGGGTAAGCACCCGCCGTTAGCCCCAGCTCACCTGCCCACCTAGCAGATCGAAAGCAGAAATGCGAGTAGATAAAATAGGTATTGCATTTAGTGGGGAGATAATAAAGGCACCCTTAAGGACATTGATCAGAGGAAAGCTCCCTGGCATGGAAGATGGAGCCACAGCACCCCCATGGCCGGAGTCGAGCACAGCCTTCAAGATGCCGGAAATGAGATGGGGAAAACTGCCTTTACCTCTGTTTGTGTCGTCTGTCCTTGTTAAGTGTATCATCAGCATTGAATGTTTGCAGTATGTGTGTTCTGTGAGTGGCTCTGAGTCCCCTTTAGGGTGAGAAGGTATAAATACTGTAAATAAATAAGCAGTGTCAAGGCTTATTAAATATGGTCTTCGCAAGCAGATGGCGATTACTGGGTGGCATATGTTCTGTATCAGAAACTAGTACTGATGTGGTCTATCCAATCCAATTTTCTGAATTAACACTCCAAATAACAAAACCGAATCTAAAGTCAACCAAAAACTGCTTCGTAACTCTTTTGGTACTAATGTTGGAGAACGGTCCCAGGTCAGAGTGGTCCTCGGACAGAGTGGTCCCTGGTTAAACTGGTCCCTGGTCAAGTGGGCCCTGGTGAAAAAAAGGATGGGAACCACTGTTCTAGGCACATGCTATCTAGCAAGGTTAAGTGTGGATGCCAGGGACTCAATCGGGAGCCCTCTGAGTGCAAAGTGTATGCTCTCCCGCCAAGCTGCAGCCCCTCCCCAACAATACCCCTCTTTGTTCTGGCACCAAATCTTCCTTCTGCTTCCCCTTCCATTGTATATCTTGTCTTTTTTAGCCTGGAAACCTCAGGGCAAGGTCTGGGTCTTATTTTCATTACTGTAAGATACTCATCAGTGGCATTGTGCGTGGAATATTAATTGCGTTGAGGGGCTTTGAGATTAAAACCTCTGAAAAAAAGGAGAATATATATCTATGCTTTAAAAAGAAAACAGTCATCAAGATACATCAATACAGATGCAAAGGCTCCTGCAGAGAACAAACAGAAATCACACCCGGAACAGAACAAGGGGCTGTGGGAACTCCCTTGCCCTTCATGCACATTAATGAGTCCTGGGGGGAATTTCCATTACATGCCTCTGTGCCTGCGGAATAAAAGCTGAATTTACAACTAGTATTATATACATAAAGATGCTTACAAATTATTCATAGCCTAAAACTCACTGATTTTTAAAGACATCTGGACAATCCACATTTTTACACTCCAAGTTTGGTGACACTGTAATAAAGGTAGCCATTCTTACACAGAGGCGGAAAACTGGAAAGAGTATCGGGATGTGTTCAGCTTGGATTTGCTACTGAGAATAGTTCTAAAAAACAGCCATATATCTCTTCACTTTTGGTCCCACACACCCTGGTGTTCTCCAAAAACAATTTGGGTTTCTTTCACAGACATGAGAGGGAAATAATTAGGATACATAAAGTCCCCTTATTGTCTTCTCCTGACATTAAGTCTAGTTGTGTCCAACTCTGGGTGGTGGTGCTCATCTCAGTTTCTAAGCTGAAGAGCTGGTGTTGTCCGTAGACAGCTCCAAAGTCATGTGGCCAACATTTATTTATTTATTTATTTACACTATTTATATTCCGCCCTTCTCATCTCGCAGGGGACTCAGGGCAGATTACAATGTACACATATATGGCAAACATTCGATGCCAAAGACAAACAACAGATATAGACAAACAGTCAGAGGCTATTTAGCTTTTTCTGGCCACCAGTGGAGCTGTCACTTTCATCGTCCATCTGTGACACTGATGAAGCACTTCCGCATTTCCCGCATGCTTTTTGCTGGAGTGCTTTGCTGGAGTCTTTTATATGGCCTTGTAAATTTTGTTAAATTAGCCCCCCCACACATAGGTGGTATCTAATTTTCCTACTTGACAGATGCAACTGTCTTTCGGGTTGCAAAGGTCGACAACAAGCTACACAATTGGTCAGAAGCTCACTCCAACCCAGGCTGGCTTTGAACTCATGTCCTTGTGGTCCTAAGTGATCTTAATGCAGCCAGCTGTGTCACATGACTGCATGGAGTGGCGTTACCTGCCCGCCAAGGTGGTACCTATTGATCTACTCACATTTGCATGTTTTTGAACTGCTGGGTTGGCAGAAGCTGAGCCTAACAATGGGAGCTCACCCTGCTCCCCAGATCTGAGTTGCTGACCTTTCAATCAGCAAGTTCAGCAGCTCAGTGGTTTAACCCACTGGAGGCACCATTACCTAGACTAGGGGTGAGGAATCGTGGTCTGTCAAGATGTTTCTGAACTGCAACTACCATTAGCCCTAGCAAAACTGGTAGCTGTGAATTATGGGTACTGCATTTCAATAATGTCTGAAGAGCCGTGGTTGCTTACTCTTGAGCTAGAGCTTTGCCATTTGTTTCAGGTCATGTCCGAGACTGATGAATCTTACAATTAGGCAGGCTTGATGTGAAACACAACTTTGGAGAAACTTTGGTAATCACACTAGGGACAGAAAGGAATTGGGAGATTGGAAGAATTTATATGGGGGCATCCAGGGTTCACTACAATAAGTAGGATGAAACTAGGAGGGCTTGGTTTATATATGTTGGCAGAGGGAGATGGAACGTCTGTTCTAAAGAATGAGAAAATATACGTAATTGTCAAACAACTGTTAAACTTTCCTCATTGTCTGGGCTGTAAAGTTCTAATGACGTCTGTTATGTGCTTTCAAATCGTCCCCAACATATGCTGACACGATCACAGAGTTTTCATTGCAAGATTTATTCAGAGAGGTTTGCCATTGCCTTCCTCTGAGACTTTGAGAGTATGAGTTGCCCAAACGCATGCAGTTGGCTCCCATGGTTGGAAGGGGATTTGAAACCTGGTCTCCCAAAATACTAGTCTGACAATCAATCCATTACATGCTGACTCTGAAAAATTCTACACCATATCAATATCCAAAACAGTGTATGTTCTTTGGCTCTCCAAATTCAGCAATGCTACAGGCTATTGGGGAAATAACATCTATATTCCTTTTTTTTTTTTTTTGTAGTTCCATAGCAGCTGTCCTAACTTCAGCCGACTATATTAGAGATTCCTTGGGGTGCATTAGCATATAGAATTAATGCAGTATGACTTCACATTGATTACCATAGTATCATGGGATTTGTATTTTGGTGAGGCACTAGCTTTTGGAAAATGGCATTCATAACCATTTGGAGATCATAACCTTTTCGAAAAGCATGATCTTTCAGAGAAGAGCCAAAAACCCGTTTGAGTGTAATCTTCTCTTGTGGTCTTGTTGTAATGACTGTTTGTTTTATTATTTTATTTAATAGATTTTAATTGTGTCTCTGTTTTATCTGTAATTTTTGGGCTTGTCCCTTGTAAGCTGCCCCGAGTCCCCTATGGGATATGGTTGGAGGGGTATAAAAATAAAGTTATTATTATATATTATATTATACAACCAGATGTAATTATGCAAGGCAATTTGGCTTCAGCTGTTAGACTGATAACCGGTTGTCTCTGATCAGTTAAGAAAACAGATTTTGCCAGTGGACAAAAACAGTAGTGCTTCAGAAGTGCTTTTCAGTGCTTCAGAAGTGCTTTTCAGTGCCCCCCCCCCCACACACACACACATACATACATACACACACACACACACACACTCCCATAAAACAACTTGTTTTATATCATGCACTCAAGATACAAAAATGAAGTAGATTTTGATAAAAATAACATATTTGGTTTACTCACAACTTCATCTGTTCCATCACACATAGGCACACAATCTATCAGTCCAGTTACAGATATGTTTGAGATAATTAATCTGTGTGCAGATGACACAGGGCATCTTTTTTACAATCAACATCAGGCAAGTGTTGGCCTGAACAGTTCCTAAAGTCTAATGGAGTCTGAGGTCTGAGCAGTCTCAGATAAGATCATGGACTGCAGCCCCTCCCACAATTTCTCAGGAAACATAGAGCAAAGGAAGCTGCATACCAGGACATATATACAACAGTAAACAAACAGAATCACAGATAAATGAATTACTAAAGGAGGCTTGAAGAAGGTTGTCCTTTCCAACACCAGCACTCTTCGACAGAGAAGGGTAAAGACCTTTTGAAACTCCAACTTACAGGATTCCATAGCAATGTGCCATGGCTGTTAAAGTGCACTAATTTCACAGTGTAGATGCATCCTTGGACTGAGGTTGTATCTGCACTAACCAGTGATTATATTTTAATACTATTATAACATCCATGTCTATATGCTTTGAACTACAACTTCAAAAATCAAGGTCAATGCCCACCAAACCCTTCCAGTATTTGGTGGAGTTCAGAATGCTCTTTGATTGTAGGTGAACTATGATTTCCAGCAACTACAACTTCCAAATGACAAAATCAATCCCCCCAAGCCCACCAGTATTCCAATGTGGGCGTATCAGGTATTTGTGCCAATTTTGGTCCGGTGAATGAGAATGCATCCTGCATATCAGATATTTACATAACAATTCATAATAGTAGCAAAATGACAGTTGCGAAGTAGCAACTAAAATAATGTTATGTTTGGGGATCATCACAACATGAGGAACTGTATTAAGGGGTTGTGGCATCAGGAAGGTTGAGAAACACTGCCCTAAGTGGTATAACTATGGACAAAATGAACTTGTGCCATCTTGTTCTGTCTCTTATCACATTGCCTTATTAGAGTTGTGGAGGCAGCAACCCCTGGGGTAGTTGTCTTGATTCAGGAGGGAATTAGACTCAGACAGAGCTTTACTTTCACAACCCACAAGGTTTTTATCTTGCATGCATATATCATTTGAATCCTGGCTCTAGTGTGCATCTAACAGAGTATGTTTTCGCCTGCAAAAATCTCACACTACAATCAATATCATACCAACGCTAAAGGAGGATTCCTGTTGTTTCCCCTTCCCAATTAAGCAAGAACAGCACTCTTCTAGATACTGGCTGGCAGCTCGGAAGTTATTAATCAGGATTAAGCTAAATCCAGACTAATTTTTGAAAAACCCCACTGGTTTATATAAAAAAGAAGCTTAAAGTGACGTCTGTTGCTAAACTATTCAATACATGCATTATAACTGAATAGCAGCAGAACTGAAAAGGCAAAAGAGAAACTTTTTGTTCTAATATTTTTTATAAATATGCCATTTTTTTTCATTACAAACGCAATTTCTCTTCTGATGCATTTTCTCGCAGCCCAGACCCTTTCCCCAGCTTTCTTTGCTTCCAAAACCCTATTTCCCTCCCACTGCTCAGGGGGTGATTTGATTGTGTTTTTCCTGCATGGCAAAGGGGGGTTGGACTGGATAGCCCCTGGGGTTTCTCCTTTTGTTGTTATTAATTATTATTATTATTATTATTATTATTATTATTTGAAACACAACAAGATGAGTCCACAGCAGACACTCTACTGGCTGTTGTATTAGATCACAAGTCAGACACTTCCCAAGTGTCTAGGACCGTGTGATGTATCCCAGTAAGGTGGCCTTCTGCAGCTGGCAGATGGCAATTTTGTCAACGCCGATTCTGTTTAAGTGCAGGCAGGGCCGTACCCAGAAAAAAATTTCGGGGAGGGTTGACAATTTTGGCGGGGGTGTGTGTGAAAATTTGGGGAGGGGTTTAAAATTTCGGGGAGGGTTGAAAATTTCGGGGGGGGGGGGGTTGAAACCTGCCTCCTAGCTCACGCTGAAGCAAAGAGCACAGCAGAGGGCAGAGCAGCTTTCACTAGCCTGCAGCTCTGCCCCTGTCAACCACCTCCACCAAGTCTGGCCTTCAACACACACACACACAACTTGGTTGCTTCACTACATCGGCTATTGCTGCAAGTAATGACAGTGTGAATAAATTGTCAATATTTGCTTGAGATAGTGCTTACAGTTCTGGAGGGACTCTTAATTTTTTGCATCTCATAGACTTAGCATGAGGATTTGGTTAACCAGTTAAAATTCATGAGTAAACCAGTTTTTTTAAAAAAAAAATCTGAAACATTTCGGGGAGGGTTTGAACCCCTAAAACCACCCCCTCGCTACAGGCCTGAGTGCAGGCCAAGGTCTTTAGGCACTGCACCCAGTGTGTTGATCACTACTGGGACCACCTTGACTGGCTTGTGCCACAGTTCTTGTAGTTCGATCTTTAAATCCTCATATCATGTCAGCTTTTCCAGTTGTTTCTCTTCGATTCTGCTGTCATCCGGGATTGCAACATCGACAATCCATACTATTATTATTATTTGAAACACAACAAGATGAATCCACAGCAGACACTCTGCTGGCTATTGAATTGGATCACACGTCAGACACTTCCCAAGTGTCTAGGACTGTGTGATGCACTGGCGAATAATGACTGCAGAACTGAGTAGGGTGGCCTTTTGCAGCTGACAAGTGGTAATTTTGTCAGTGCTGATTGTTTTTAAGTGCAGGCCAAGGTCTTTAGGCACTGCACCCAGTGTGCCGATCACCACTAGGACCACTTTTACTGGCTTGTGCCAAAGTCTTTGAAGTTGGATCTTTAAATCCTCGTATCATGTAAGCTTTTCCAGTTGCTTCTCATCAATTCTCCTGTTGCATGGGATTGCAACATCGATGATTTATACTTTTTTTTAACATGATCATGAGGGCAGGAGTATTGTGCTCCAAAACTCTGTCTGTCTGAATCTGGAAGTTATTAATTATTATAATTATTATTATTATTATTATATGTATTTATACTCTGCTTTTTTTCTCCTGAAGTGGCTTAACATAAAAAGTATTAGCATACAATTAAAAATATATAAATATGCAAACATTAAATCAGAATTAAATATAAACGGTATTTTAAAAAATCACAGTTAAAATCCATTAAAACATATTCAAAGTTAAAGTGATTGTGCTTTTACTGTATGGCAGAAGAGGGTTGGACTGGATGGTCCCTGGGGTCTTCCACTGAAATATTGTTAAGTTTATGTAGTATCTTCATTTTAAATATTTTCTTTCTCCCCCCCCCCTTTTTTTTTTTGCACTGTTTACACAAACATTCTCCATCCATCTGCCACTGGCCTGGCCTGATATATATCTATATAAATAAAATTGTAATATTCTTTTTTTTGTGATTAAGATAACTCAACTATCACTGGACGAATTGACACCAAATTTGGACACAATACACCTATCGGGTCAATGAGTGGCCATCACTCATAAAACACTGAAAAACATAGCAGAAGGGACTTAAAAAGCCACCCCCCCCCAAAAATTACAACGCATGTGCAAAACCACATATATACACAAACACACATATATAGACACAAAGATGCATATACACACACAAAACACATACACAGAAAGGGGGAAGGAAGGAATGGAGAGAAGGAAGGAAAGAAAGGGTAGAGAAGGAAGGAAGGAGAGAAGGTGGGAGAGAAAGAGGGAAAGAAGGAGGGAAGGAGAGAAAGAAGTAAAGAAGGAAGGGTAGAGAAGGAAGGAAGGAGAGAAGGTGGGAAAGGAGGGAGAGACAGACGGAAAGAAGGAGAGAAGGAGAGAAAGAAGGAAGGAAAGAGAAGGAAGGAAGGAGAGAAAGAGGAGAGAAAGAGGGAAAGAAGGAGGGAAGGAAAGAACGAAAGGTAGAGAAGGAAGGAAAGAGAGAAGGAAATAAAAAAGTGAAAGAGGGAAGGAAGGAGAGAAGGAATGAAAGAGAGAAAGAGAGAAGGAAGGAAGGAACCAAAGAGCAAAGGAAGCGAGAAAAGAAACAGGTAGAAAAGGAAGAAAGAAGAAGAGAAAGAAAAAGAGGGAAGGATGGAAAGAGGGAGGGAAGGAAGGAGTGAAAGAAAGACGGAGGAGAAAGAGGGAGGAAAGGTTTGCCATAGCAACATGTGGTGGGTACAGCTAGTACATTATATATAATGTAATACATAATATATAAACATGTCTTGGACTTCCATGAAAACCTTTTGCTTCAAAAAGGGCTCTGTGGCTGAAAAAGTTTGAGAACTCCTGGTGTAGTCAATTGGTCTCCCTTAATAATAAGATCAGCCTTTTGGATTTTTAAACAAATTTTTCAAGCTGTGCATCGTTAACTCCATAGATACAGCTGGTCAACTGTACTTACACATCTATACATTTTCTGCTCTGATTCTACCTTTTAAGAATTTTCCTTTGCCTCACGTTTTGGAATTACAACCATGACAGAGTCATGAACCCATGACTCCCACTGACAGCAGGTTTTCCTCCCGGTTTGCTACAGATCAGGATCTGAGAACATGAAGCTGAGAGAGGGAAGGCTTTCTGTCCTCCAACTGCCCCTGCCCCTTGCATAATGAAGAGGGATCGGGAATGACGGGTCAAGCATCATGAACTTGGGTGGCCAGCCTCAGGCTGCTGCCTATTCATTGGTGCCATTCATGCCCTGGTTGCTAGGAGGGCTGTCTGGGAGGATGTTGTGACTGGAGGGGGTGGCCCTGTCGGCTTGGAGGCAAAGCCCCTGCATTTCTGATCTGTGTGACATTGTTCCTCCCCTGATGGGAAAACCTAAGATACGATGTAATTTGCATAGGTGCAACTAAGCAGTGGTCTTCTGAATTGGACCACAATAAAGTAGACATTGCCCATCTATTTAGGTGTAAGAAACAGCGTAACGGGGTGTTGGAGGTATAAAAATCAACACACACAACAAGCTAAAATGTGAGCTGTATATGTCCAGACTTCAAACTGAAATATTGTGTCTAATTCTGGATTGAAGAGAGATATTGACAAGCTGGAATGTGTCCAGAGGAGGGCAACTAAAATGATCAAGGGTCTGGAGAACAAGCCCTATGAGAAGTGGCTGAAAGAGCTGGGCATGTTTAGCCTGAGAGGAGATATGCTAGCCATGTATAAATATGTGAGAGGAAGTCATAGGGAGGGGGAGCAAGCTTGTTTTCTGCTGCCCTGGAGACTAGGATGTGGAACAATGGCTTCAAACTACAAGAAAGGAGATTTCATCTGAACATTAGGAAGAACTTTCTGACTGTGAGAGCTGTTCAGCAGTGGAACTCTCTGCCCCGGAGTGTAGTAGAGGCGCCTTCTTTGGAAGCTTTTAAACAGAGGCTGGATGGCCATCTGTCGGGGGTGCTTTGAATGCAATTTTCCTGCTTCTTGGCAGGGGGTTGGCCATCTGTCAGGAGTGCTTTGATTGTGCTTTTACTGCATGGCAAGAGACTTGGACTGGATGGACTCGATCTGGTCTTTTCCAATTCTACAATTCTTCTGAGTGTGATTTGCCCAATACCACGCAGTATGTTTCCATGGCCAAGTAAGGATTCAAAGCCTGTTGTCCAGAGTTTCAGTCTAACGCTCACACCACTATGCCATCCTTGTTTCTTCCTAACTGCCCAGGAAGAAACTGGAACCTAGCACTACATATAGTTACATTAGAGCCAGGCATGTAGCTGGGGGAGGGGGTGGCTTGAGGGGCTTCAGCCCCCCCCCCCCCAAAATTCTCATGGTGGTCTGCAAGAAGGCCTTACTGGTGCATTATTTAAACTGTTATGTTTATTCATATCATGATCTGATCACCATGCTCCATATATCCCAAATGCATGGGGGTATTGGGGTAACGATACAAAAGGTTTGCTAGGGTAGACCCTCTTTCACTCAGACTCAGCCCCCCCCCCCCGAATCAAACCCAGCCCCCCCCCCCCAATCAAAATCCTGGCTATGGGCCTGATTAGAATACAACAGACTATTCTCCTAAGCCAGCTTTGTTGTGGTTAAAGGACAGGTGGAAATATTTTTCAGCTACTTGTGTAGTGGATTAAACCACTAAGCTGCAGAACTTGCTGACCAGAAAGTCGGCGGTTCGTATCTGTGGGTGGTGTGATCTCCCGCTGTTAACCCCAACTTCCGTCAACCTAGCTGTCTGAAATTATGCAAATGTGAGTAGATCAATAGGTACCGCTTTCTATTGTATTGTATTTGAGGCTTCGGCCCGTGTAAGCCGCATCGAGTCCTTCGGGAGATGCTAGCGGGGTACAAATAAAGTTAATAATAATAATAATAATAATAATACCGCTTTGGCGGGAAGGTAATGGTGCTCCATACAGTCATGCTGGCCGCATGACTTAGGAGGTGTCTATGGACAATGCCGGAGGTGCAGTGGGCTAAACTGCTGAGCTACTGAATTTGCTGACCAAAAGGTCGCCAGTTTGAATCCAGTAAGTGGGGTGAGCTCTCGCTGTTAGCTCCAGCTTCTGCCAACTTAGTAATTTGAAAACATGAAAATGTAAGTAGATCAATAGATACCACTTCTGCGGGAAGGTAACAGCGCTCCATGCAGTCATGCTGGCCACATGACCTTGGAGGTGTCTACGGACAACACCAGCTCTTTGGCTTAGAAATGGAGATAAGCACCACCCCACAGAGTTGGACTTGACTATACTTAATGTCAAGGGGAAAACTTTACCTTTACCTTACTTCCCCATCAATGATACACTTTTACAACTAGTAGATAAAAGCTAGGACCTGAAAGGTATCTCATAAACGAGGACATGGATGGACTCTCATAATTACTGAATACAAACAAAGTGAAACTAGGCTTGAAACAGAACACTGAGTCATGGAGGGTAACTATACGTCTTCATTAGTAATGTAAATTTTCTAGAAATTTTGGAATGGGATTTTTTTTTCTGGAAACAAATCTTGAGCTCTTGATAATCATGGATTAATTCAATTAATCAGGTATCTAACTTAAATTAAATAAACAGAACAGAACAAATATGTAATGTTAGTTTATCTACTGCATTCTGTGGAACGTGAGGTTTCAAGCAGAGTTGGAGTTTTAAGAAGAAAAGTTCAACAAAGCACTTGTCTTAAATATTGCCTTAAATATTATGATTATCAACATCGCCACCATCGTGTATTTATAGAGTACCATCTCTGTACGTGGTGCTTTACAAGAGAAAGAACAAGAAAGGGCATGTTCTTCAGGCTTACAATCTAAAAATACAGCACACGAGGAAAAGGGATCGCAGTGGGGAAGACACGGACTTATTTTAAATATGGCATGTATATACATTCTGAAATTTACCTGCCTATTATTTTTGTCACAACACTTGTAAATATTTCAGGACAAGACCATCAAAAGCATGCACTTTCTCACATTACGGATATTTCAAGAAGATACTGTGTTTAGATGTCCTAACCCGAGTTGTTTTTTAAAAAGCCAGTGTGCTGAATCACTCCCATACCACTTCTTTTGAAAGCAAGAGTAGTTAAACAACCCACAGACCTATACTCTGTGCTTCCTTTACTGCAGTGTTTCTCAACTTTCCTAATGCCGTGACCCCTTAATACAGCTCCTCATGTTGTGGTGACCCCCAAACATAACATTATTTTTCTTGCTCCTTCATAACTGTAATTTTGTTCCTGTTATGAATCATAATGTAAATATCTGATCTGCAGGATGTATTTTCATTCACCGGACCAAATTTGGCACAAATACCTGATATGCCCAAATTTGAATACTGGTGGGGTTGGACACAGGGGCGGCTCAACCCATTACGCAAAGTAAGCATTTGCAGTATAGTTGATTTTGCCCAGGGGCGCTCTTGAGGTGCTCTTGGGGGAAAATAGACCTTGACATATGCGAGTTGTAGTTACTGGGATGTATAGTTCACCTACAATCAAAGAGCATTCTGAACTCCACCAATGATAGAATTGAACCAAATATGGCACACAAAACTCCCACGACAAACAGAAAATATATATCAGTGATTGGGGGTTTTTTTGGGGGGGGGGGCAAAATACTGTTTGCTTACCTAGGGCTGCCTCTGGTTGGATGGTATTGATTTTATCATTTGGGAGTTGCAGTTGCTGGGATTTATAGTTCACCTACAATCAAAGAGCATCCTGAACTCCAGCAACAATGGAATTGAACCAATCTTGGCATACAGAACTCCCACGACCAACAGGGAATACTGGAAGGGTTTTGTGGGCACTGACCTTGAGTTTTGGAGTTGTAGTCCACCTACATCCAGGAAACACTCAAACAATGATGGATCTGGACCAAACTTGGCACAAATACTCAATATGCCTAAATGTGAACACTGGTGGAGTTTGGGGGAAAAAGACCTTGACATTTGGGAGTTGTCGTTGCTGAAATTTATAGTTCACGTACACTCAAAGAGCATTCTGAACCCCGCCAACGACAGAATTGGGCCAAATTTCCCACACAGAATCCCCATGACCAACAGAAAATACTGTTTTCTGTTGGTCTTTGGCGACCCCTCTGACACCTTCTCACGACCCCCTCAAGGGGTCCCGGCCCCCAGGTTGAGAAACGCTGCTTTACTGTGATGTCTGAACTATCTCCCCACTGACAAGCCAAAGTCAAGAACAACAACTGTTATTGGCTTATGGTTTTGTATTATCAGAAACATCATCAGCGTGCCTTTTCCCCAGTTTGGCTCTCATGACAGTCCACTAAAATTAAAACAAAGAAAACTTAACAATTATCATTGTACGAAACATTTAAAATGGAATGGCACTTTCCGTGAAATTAAAGATCAACAATAATAACATATATAAGCAACCCATTGGGGCCATGTGGCGCAGAAGGTTAAACCACTGAGCTGCGGAACTTGCTGACTGAAAGGTCGGTGGTTTGAATCCGCAGAGCGGGATGAGCTCCCGTCATTAGCCCCAGCTTCTGCCAACCTAGCAGTTAAAAAACATGCAAATATGAACAGATCAATAGGTACTACTCAGGCAGGAAGGTAACGGCGCTCCATGCAGTCATGCTGTCAAGGCCGGCTCTTCAGCTTAGAAATGGTGATGAGCACCACCCACAAAGTCAGACTCGACTGGACTTAATGTCAAGGGAAACCTTTATCTTTTATAAGCATCACAGTACATGAAAGGCCCTTTCCCCCTGAGATGTCAGCCCCCCAAAAGCCTATTGAAATAAAAGGTCTTCACCTGCGTACAGAAGGATCGCAAAAGGAGTTCAATCTCACTATACTGCCATATAATCCTGTTTCTAAATCTAGATTATCTGCTTTGAACTGGATTATATAGCAGTGTAGATTCATATAATTCAGTTCAAACCAGAAACTGGATAATATTGCAGTTGAGATCTAGCCTAGGAAGCTTGGGATCCAGAGCTTGGGGGCATACAACAAAATGGTCCTCTCATGTATTCTCTCCAAATATTCTTGTAAAGCAGTGGTTCCCAGTCTTTGGGCATCCAGGTCTTTTGGTCTTCTGCTCCCACAGTTTCTAACAGCTGGTAAAATGGCTTGGATTTCTGGGAGTTGAAGTCCAAAACATCTGGAGGCCCAAAGGTTGGGGACCACTGCATCTATGCCAGCCATCCTCAGAGGTTGTGAGGTCTGTTGAAACCAACAGACCTCACAACCTCTGAGGATGGCTGTCATAGATGTGGGTGAAATGTCAGGAGAGAATGCTTCTGGAACATAGCCATACAGCCTAGAAAACTCACAGCAACCCATGTTCATGTACACATTTCTGCATGCCTGAAGAGCTGTGCCCATAAAAAGACATGCTCCCTATGGATTGTCCCATGAAACAAAGATGATCATAATCACGATTTTAACTTTGAATAGTGTTATCTCCATTCCAGTTTTTCAATTTGATTTCTAATGTTGTCCAATGTTGTTACCATTTCATTTTATCCAGCTACATGTTTTTTGAAGAATAGAAAAGTGAAGCAGCAAGGAGGTCCTAAAACAAACTAAAGTAGTGGAAAAGTTTCCACAGAAAGCATTCCATTCCTCATCTGTCATTATGAGGCAGGATGTGAAAAGTTCAGACTATAACTTCCAGAATCCCCCAGACAACGTCGCCATGAGTCATGGAATCTGAAACCACAGAAAGCAATATTCTCAAGCTGTGAAAACAGACATCTAAAGCTTCAGAATTCAAGTTTTATTTACTAGCATTTGGTGGCCATTTTCAACCCTGCTCAAGCTGATATATTTCAAATCCACATGGACCCTGTGTGTGTGTATATACATGGAAGGATGTTTGAAAATAGGAAACAATATAACATGGTAGCAAGCCAGCCCTTGTTTCTCGTCATTTGAGGACCAAAGATTGACTCCAAAGTCTCCTCGCAAGACTACATCATAAAAACAGAAGAGACATGCATTTTCACCTACTTTCTGTTTTCTTTCCTCTGCACCAGCTGCAAAAGTTGGAATTAGAAGCAGTTGAGGGGGAAAAAGAAACACAAAGAAGTAGGGAGTGTTGCCACAAAAATGGAAAAGCTAAAATTGAAACCATATGGTCTGAAACAGTAAAACACAGCAGGATATCCAAAAGATTTTAAACACAGACACATATGGAATCTTAAGGGCTGGGGGAACAATCTGCGTAGTTTTTATTCAACTGCAATGTGTAACTTTTTAAATAACTACACACACTTAGCCTAGGAACAACCCCTGATGAACAAATTGGCTCTTCTTTCCTAATGTGCCTTGGTTGTAATTGCAGTGTTCGTCTCACTGAAAGCAACAGGGCTTACTTCCAGGTAAACATTAGGCCTGGGCAGCAAGTCAAACACTCTTTCTTTATATGTAATAAGCAAAGCATTCGTCACTTTGGAGACTACAACACAATTTTTTCCTCCCAGAGGCAATCAAACAAAACTAGAGTATAGACAGTCCCTGAGTTACAAACATCCGACTTACAAACGACTCGTAGTTAAGAACAGGAATGAGACAACAAGAAGAAATTTATTCCTAGAAGAGTTATGGGGGTGTTCATTAAAGATTTCCCCTGACCCACTTCTATTTATCCCAGGACACCGAAACTGCACATGTGTAATGATATAAGTCTCTATAGGTTACGTGCCAATTTACAACTCTGAACTGATAATGATCTTGATTTTACAGGTGCTGAAGTGGTGTGAGGTTTGATAATGGACTCAGTGGAACACAGAGCAGTAATCAAGTTCCTTTACTTGAAAGGCCACACACCAAATGAGACATTCAATGAGATGAAAGAGGTTTATAGAAATAATTCCCTATCATATGATGTAGTCAAGAACTGGCATTATCAATTCAAATGTGGTCGGACTTCAGTGCAAACAGCTCCAATTCCGGGGCAACCCCACTCTGCTATTGATGAACACACCATCCAGCAAGTGGAGGTTGCCATTTTGGAAAATCGCCGCGTAACTATTCACCTCCTAGCCCAAAATGTTAAGATTAGTGTGGGGTCCGTGGAAAAAATCAACCAACACCATCTTCACATGCATAAGGTATCCGCTTGCTGGGTCCCCCGGCTGCTCACACCTTTCCAGATGCAAGAGCGATTCGAATGCTCTCAGGCTCTGTTGACGATGTGCCATGGAAACCAGGGGGACTGATCACACAGGATGAAAGCTGGGTCCATAACTATGAGACTAAAGTCCAGTTGATGCAATGGAAGCTTCATGACTCACCACCTCTAAAGAACAGGCTCAATTCTTGGCAGGCAAGGTAATGCTCACAGTATTTTGGGACCAGCATGGAATAGTATTGATGGATTTTCTAGCAAAGGGTACCATGATCACTGGAGCATACTATGCTTCACTGCTGTGGAAATTGCGGGAGGTGATCAAAACCAAGAGATGTGGCATGCTCACCAAAGATGTCCGCCTTCTGCAAGACAATGCACCAGTTCACAACTCACATGTTGCCCAAATTGAAGCACGTTCCTGTGGCTTTGAAATTCTACCTCATCCCTCTTATTCACCCAACCTCGCACCATTGGACTTCCTACTCTTTCCAACAATTAAGTTATTTTTGAAGTGCAAACATTTTTCAGATGATAAGACTGATTTACGAAGTCACAACGTGGTTTTTGGAGCAACCTGTCGACTTCTACAAGCGAGGTGTTTACAGTTGCTTAAAAAGATGGGAGAAGTGTGTGCCCCTAGGTGGCATCTATGGATAGAAGGACTCATAACTGGGCCAAGTTTCATTGCTCTCAGTCCACAGGAAGTGGGTCAGGGGAAATCTTTAATGAATGCCCCTTGTATCATGGGGAAAAGGTCTCTCAACTGAAACTTTATCACCAATCCTTGTTTCTACAACAAGCCAAATATTTCAAAATCAAATTGTCACAGGGACAGACAGTGAGGCGTAATCTTCTGGACAGCCCACAGAAAGCAAAACGAACACCACAGCTATGCTATCCATGATTGAATGTACGATAATTCCTGACCAAACTCTGCATAAAATGCCCTCAGAAACACTTTATTTTCCGGTTTGTGCAATTAAATCCTACCTTATCACCCGGATCCCCTGTCCTGATATATTACATTGCCCTATCACCCAGTGGTTTTAAATTTTTATTCTTTGAAATTGGCCCTGCCCACTGTGATCATTTTTAGTGTTTTAATGTTCTGATTTTATATTGTTGTGCTGTTTATTTGTATTGGTTTTGCATTTTATGTTATTTTATTTTCTTATTTTCTGTTGTGTTTTTGTGTTATATTGTGTTATTGTATTGATGGGCGTGAGTCCCTTTGGGGAGATGGTGGCGGGGTATAAATAAAGCATTATTATTATTATTATTATTATTATTATTATTATTATTATTCAAAGCTATGTTATCCAAAGCCTGCCTATATCTGTCTGTCTGTCTGTCTATCTGAAGTTACATCTATCTATCTATCTATCTATCTATCTATCTATCTATCTATCTATCTATCTATCTATCTATCTATCTGGAGTTACACTTAAAAATGTACCTGTTCCAACTTACATACAAATTCAACCCACAGAACCTATCTTGTTCATAACTTGGGAACTGCCAGTACTCAAAGGGGAATAAGCACACTTGGTTGAGAGCTCAGAAATCCCGACAGGTCTTCTTCCCATTTTTATTCTTCTCCACAACCCCTTCCCTCATTCTAATGTTAATTATGAACTGAACAGATAAATTAATGTTAGAAAGTATTTGACCCAGCGAGAACAACGCAGGCTCTGTGTCCCTACAGGCAAGAGGTCGGTTCTAAGGTCAAAAGTTTGCGGTTACTCACCACCCAAGAATTGGATTCCTCCAGCCACCCTGCCCACAGTCCTGGAGATAAGCTCCGACACGCAGCATCCCATGAGCGCAGTCAGAGCCACCAGAAGGAGAAGCCCGCAGCCCAGCCCTGTCACCACAGTGCAGATTCTCCACTCCACGCTTGGGATGGCCTGGAATGAGGCGTAGCGCCCGCACTGCTCCACCATCACCGTGATCTGGCGGCTCTCGTCTCGGACAGGATAGGAACATCTCCGGAAAGTGCCAAAGGATACCGGCTTCTCCAGCTGGGACCCCAGCAGCCAGTAAGGCATGAAGAACCCCACACAGGAGACGCCGGCGCAGACGAAGGAAAAAAAGGCCCATATCACCCCTGTGCATGTAAGGCTGGATACCATTTTCCCACCCATGGCAATGCACCGTGGCAAAGCGGAGCCTGGAAGACGATTCTGTGTGTGCTGTGCAGACTTGGAGGAGAACTGTGGATAATCCAAAAGCCCTTAGTTCCAGTTTCTCCCCAGTCCGACAAGGCCTTCTGTAGGAGACATCATGTTTGGTTCTTTTATCATTGAGAGTAAAGTTCCCGGTGCAGCCAGAAGGTTTTGCCTTGATCCTTCCTTCTCAATGACAGCTGAAGTTGTTGCGTTGCGGTGACAGGCAATGGGAAAATGGGAGGAAAACAAAGCAGAAAAAAAACATTCATTAGCACAATGGTTCTCAAGCTACTTTATGTGGACTGATTTTTTTTCCTTCTAATGTGACAGGGATTTGTACCATATTTATGGCCACTGATTACAACGATTCCTATTTTTCAATAGACCAACAACCAATAATTTGACAACCAGCAATAGCCTATAGATCTCCACATTAGTATATAACATCTACTTGTTCCATCAGCAGTGGAGCCCTTGGTGGTGTAATGGATTAAACTTTTGAGGCAGCAGGATGGCGGTTTGATTCCGAGGAGCAGTGTGAGCTCCCGTCTGTCAGCTCCAGCTTGTCATGCAGGGATATGAGAGAAGCCTCCCACAGAATGGTAAAACATCTGGGCGTTCCCTAGGCAACGTCCTTGCAGACAGCCAATTCTCCCACACCAGAAGCGACTTGCAGTTTCTCAATTTGTTCCTGACATGGAAAAAAAAGCAATGGGATAGGCAAAATTTTTCTGCATGAAAGTAGCGGGAGTAAAGCAAGGCAAAAGAAAATGAAAGTTTGGTAAAAGCAGGGCTAGCAGATCCAATGAAAAGGGTGTCCATTCAAACTACATAATTATAGTGCTATAATCCCACTTTATTATTATTATTATTATTATTATTATTGTATTGTTGAAGGCTTTCACGGTTGGAATCACTGGGTTGTTGTAGGTGACCTCACAACCTCTGAGGATGCTTGCCATAGATGCAGGCAAAACGTCAGGAGAGAATGCTTCTTGAACATGGCGATATAGCCCAAAAAACCTACAAAAACCCATTATTATTATTATTATTATTATTATTATTAATGTTTATTTATACCTTACTTTTTCTCTCCACAAGGAGACTCAAAACAGCTTTAACTGTTATGACAGCACCCTATGAAATTCAGATTTAGTCCGAGGCACCAAAGGAGCTCCTTGGCTGAAGATCCGAAATGCTTCTCCCTATATGACCAATTCCATAGCATGCGGCCATGACAGTTCAAGAGGAATTGTAGTGTGATAACTGTGTAATGTGAATGGGCCCCAGGACATTGCTCTCTTGGTTTGCTTGGCAGCAACTGAATCACACCCACTTTGGATATGCCGCCAACTGACCAAATAATAAAACAAACTAACAAATGGCAAAAACGCTCTTCTGCCTTGTAACAGCCTCGCCACACATCATCAGTAGATAATGCCTATACCTCAATGAGACAATTTAGGAAAACAGAAGAAAAAGTCTGCCACACTGCATGGAAACAAACAATAAGCTGCACAGTTATATGAGAGCTTAAAGCTGCATCACTCTTGTAGGTGTCCTCCAGCTGTGTTAGATGACAACCTCCATCATCCCCGGCCAACTCCCCTGGCTGAGAGTAAGGAGAAATGTAGTCCAACACATCTGGAGCACACCTGGTTGGAGGGAAAGGGATCTCAGAAGAATCAGATGTATCCTCGGGCCAGAACGAGGACAAAAGAGACCGAGGAGAGGCTGTGGCTTTGCTCTCCTCTGGTGCCCTGGGACTCAAGGGAGGAAAGAAAATGACCATGTTAGGCAAGCAATGTGCTTTCCCAGGAAGAACAAAACAGGACAGAGACTCTTGTGGGAAAGGAGGAATGGGTTCGCTGGAATGTGGCAAGGGCAGGAAGGACACTTTAGAGGCTGTTCGAAGCCGGAAGAAGCCCCGTTGCTCTTTCTGCCTCAGGGATGCCAAGACCCAAGCCCAGTTTCACAAAGTCTGGAATAAGAGCACCCCCACTTCCAGCGTACTGAGTGCCTGTGGATTTTGAAGAAGTGGAAAAAGAAAGGGGAAAATAAGAGGGTGAGGAGGAAGAGGGGAAGGAAGAAGAGGTGGAAGAAGAAGGAAGAAAAAGAAGAAGAGGGGAAGGAAGAAGAGGTGGAAGAAGGAGGAATAAGAAGAAGAAGAAGAGAAGGAAGAAGAGGTGGAAATAAAAGAGGAGAAGGAAGAGGGGAAGGAAGAAGAAGTAGTAGAAGAGGGGGGAAACAGGAGGTGGAAGAGAAGGAGAAAGAAGAGGGGAAGAAAGTAGAGGTGGAAGAAGAGGAGGAGGAAGAAGGGGTGAAAGAAGAAGTAGAAGTACAAGAGGAGGAGGAAGAGGAAGGAAGAGGAAGAAGAGGTGGAAGTAGAAGAGGAGGAAGAAGGGAAGGAAGAAGAGGGGGAGGAAGAAGGGGAGAAAGAAAAGGTTGAAGTAGAAGAGGAGGAGGAAGAGGAAAGAAGAAGCAGAAGTAGAAGAGGAGGAAGAGGGGAAGGAGGAAGGGAAAACAGGAGGTGGAAGAAGAAAAGGGGAAGAAAGAAGAGGTGGAAGAAGAGGAGGAAGAGGGGAAGAAAGAAGAGGTGGAAGAATAGGAGGAGGAAGAGGAGGAAGGGGAGGAAGAGGAGGAGGAAGACGTGGAAGTAGAAGAGGGGAAGGAAGAAGAGGTGGAAGAGGAGGAGGAGAAAGAAGAGGTGGAAAAAGAGGAAGGGGAGGAAGAAGAGGAGGAAGACGTGGAAGTAGAAGAGGGGAAGGAAGAAGAGGTGGAAGAGGAGGAGGAGAAAGAAGAGGTGGAAAAAGAGGAAGGGGAGGAAGAAGAGGAGGAAGACGTGGAAGTAGAAGAGGGGAAGGAAGAAGAGGTGGAAGAGGAGGAGGAGAAAGAAGAGGTGGAAAAAGAGGAAGGGGAGGAAGAAGAGGAGGAAGACGTGGAAGTAGAAGAGGGGAAGGAAGAAGAGGTGGAAGAGGAGGAGGAGAAAGAAGAGGTGGAAAAAGAGGAAGGAGAGGAAGAAGAGGAGGAAGACATGGAAGTAGAAGAGGAAGAGGGGGTGGAAGAAGAGGTGGAAGAAGAGGGGGAGAAAGAAGAGGTGGAAGCACAATAAGAGGAGGAAGAGGACAGGGAAACAGAGGTGGAAGAAGAGGGGGAAATAGGTGGAAGAAGAGAATGAGGAAGGGGAGGAAGAAGTGGAAAAATAAATGGTGGAAGAAGAGGAGGAAAAAGGGAAGGAGGAGAAGCGGAGAAAGTAGAAGAGGAGGAAGAGGGGAAGGAAGAAGAAGAGGAGGAAGAGGGGACAGAAGAAGAAAAAAGGGAAAAGTAGAGCTGGTGGGAGAGGGAAAGAAAAAAGGTGAAAGAAGAAAGATGAGAAGGGATAAGGACTAAGAAGAAGGAAGAAGGGGAGGAGGAGACAGAGGAAGAAAAAGAAGAGAAGGAAGAGAAAGTGGAAGAGAAAGAGAAGGAAGAAGAGAAGGAGGATGGGGAGAAGAAGGAAAAGATGAAGACGAGGAAAAATAAGAGGAAAAGGAAAGAAAGAGGAAAAGTGGAGGAGGAGGAAGAAGGGGAAGGAGATGAAGAAAAAAAAGAGAAGGGGTTGAAAGACGAAGAAGAGCAAGAAGTGGGGCAGGCGGGGGCGGGGCCACAAGGGACCCCCCCCCCCCTTCTTTCTCTCTCTTTCCTCCCTCCCTTCGATCCCTTTCCTGGGGGAAAAAGGGGGGCGACTAACCTGCCAGCCCTGGTCCGGCCCGGGCACACATGGGCGCAGCCTCCCTCTGCCTTTCTTTCCAGCTGTCTCTTCCCGGGAAGGCAAGACCCGGAGTCCCAGCAGCAGCAGCAAGAGCACAAGAGCAGCAGCGGGAGGAGGAGGAGGAGCAGCCCCCCGCCCCTTGTCTCTTGCTGCCTGGGCGGGATCCGGGGGAAGGGCCAGCAAGCAGGGTCCCAAAAGCCGCGAGTGGGGAGCTCCGCCCCCTTCTGCCCTCCAAAGGGAGGAGGGGAGGAAAGAGGGAGGGAGTAGAGGGGCTTCGCCTCGCCAGGCAGGATTGCAAGGCAAGGAAAGGAGGGAGAGAGAAAGAGAGAGAGAAGAAGGAGAAGAAGGTCGAAGAGCCTCATCTGCCAGCATCTTGGGCCTCCCAGGCAGCACCTCAGGCTAGGGACTCATTCTACACTGTTAGTAGTAGAGTGAGTGCAGTTTGGACACCTCTCTGAGCCACGACTCAGTGGGATTTGTAGTTTGGCAAGGCTCCAATACCACTATAACACACACACACACAGACAGAGCCTTAATTGTCATACAACAACACAATGACAACACAGGCATGCACAACAGGAGGAAGTCGCAGATGAAAAGGAAAATATCATTTAGGGCCGCTGTTAGCGCAGCAGGTTAAACTGCTGAGCTGCTGAACTTGCTGACTGAAAGACTGGCGGTTCGAATCCGGGGAGTGGGGTGAGCTCCTGCTGTTAGCCCCAGCTTTTGCTAACCTGGCAATTCGAAAACATGCAAATGTGAGTAGATCAATAGGTACCGCTTCTTCGGGAAGGTAATGGTGCGCCATACAATCATGCTGGCCATATGACTTAGGAGGCGTCTATGGACAATGCCGGAGCCCCAGACGTGGTGACCCGCTGAATTTAAGCATATTAGTCAGCGGAGGAAAAGAAACTAACCAGGATTCCCTCAGTAACAGCGAGTGAACAGGGAAGAGCCCAGTGCCGAATCCCGGTCCCGCGGCGGGGCGCGGGAAATGTAGCGCATGGAAGACCCCCTTCCCGGCGCCGCTCCCTTGGGGGGCCCTGTGGTGGGTTCACCGTCCTCCTCCTCCTCAGCGGCCCCACTTCTGGCTCCAGAACCGACTTCAACCTTTCCAACCAGGCCTCTGGTTACTGTGTCCGCACGAGGACCCAACCACCAATGGAGAAGTTGTGGACAGGAGCATCCAAGGGAACAGGAAGTTGGGAAAGCGGTGCAATGGGCTTAACTGCGGAGCAGGGGCGGCTCAACCCATTATGCAAAGTAAGCATTTGCAGTATAGTTGATTTTGCCCAGGGGCGCTCTTGGGGGAAAATAGACCTTGACATATGTGAGTTGTAGTTACTGGGATGTATAGTTCACCTACAATCAAAGAGCATTCTGAACTCCACCAATGATGGAATTGAACCAAATATGGCACACAGAACTCCCATGACGAACAGAAAATATATATCAATGATTGGTTTGGGGGGGGGTGTGCACCAAAATATTGTTTGCTTACCTTTGAAAATTACCTAGGGCTGCCTCTGCTGCTGAGCTGCTGAATTTGCTGCCTGAAAGGTCATCGGTTTGAATCCGGTGAGAAGGGCGAGCTCTCGCTGTTAGCCCCAGCTTCTACCAACCTAGCAGTTCAAAAACCTGCAGATGTGAGTAGATCAATAGATACCGTTTCTGCGGGAAGGTAACGGCACTCCATGCAGTCATGCTGGCCACATGACCTTGGAGGTGTCTATGGACAACAGCGGCTCTTTGGTGTAGAAATGGAGATGAGCACCAACCCCCAGAGTCAGACACAACTAATCTTAATGTTAAGGGGAAACCTTTACCTTTACTTATAATTTAGAGCTCATCCAGACAGGCCCTGTATCCCAGGATCTTATCCCAAGTGTTTTCCTTTAAACTGGATTATATGAGTCCGCACTGCCAGATAATTTGGGATTTTTGGGTGACAGTCCAAATGTGTGCCATAATGCACCTCCAAGCATTCCACTTAAAATAAGGTCATTTTTGAGGAGTCTGTGCTTGATTATAGACATCGAGAACTGGGAAGCCCTGGTCCTTGAGCGCTCCAGCTGGAGGTCAGCTGTGACCAGCAGTGCTGTAGAATTTGAAGAGGCACAAATGGAGGCGAAAGAGAGAAACGTGCCAAGAGGAAGGCGCGTCAAGCCAACCCTGACCGGGACTGCCTTCCACCTGGAAACCGATACCCTCACTGAGGGAGAAGATGCAGATCAAGAATAGGGTTCCACAGTCACCTACGGATCCACTTCCAGTACACTGATCTTGGAGGACAATCCTACTCACACAATGAGAGATCGCGTAAGTAAGTAAGTAAGTAAGTAAAAGCACAACAACAGCCTTGAGTCTGCAATACCTGAGTCGAGCTGTTGAGAATATGATGACATAGGCCCCTTACACACAGCTGAATCAAATCCCACATTATCTGCTTTGAACTGGCAGTGTGCATTCAGATAACCCAGTTCAAAGCAGATATTGTGAGATTTTCTGCCTGGATAGTCTGGGATATAGGGCTGTGTGGAAGGGCCCTCAAACAACCCAGTTTTAAGCAGATATTTTGGATTATCTGCCTTGATATTCAGGGTTATATGACTGTGTGGAACCCATAAAGGTCTCTCATTCATGGAGTCAGGATACTTTGAGGTCAGCCTGATAGCAGTTAACAACAAATGGATGCATAGATGGAAACTTTATTAAGAATAATCATCACCATCATCATCTTTATTTATATCCCACATTTCTCTCTTATAGGACTGAAAGTGGCTTACAACATATTAAAATCATGTAAACAACATGACCCCATGGATCCATCCTGCCTATCTCTCAAGCAGCGCAGTACCCTAAACGGTGCTCAGATTCTTTCACTAGTGAGTAGTTTTATTTCGCCTCTGATAGAGCCGCCTCATATTTAGGATAGGGCTAAGGAAGGGAATGTGAGATGACAAATGTTGTGTGGGCACTGTGTGGCGAGAAGGCAGCTGCAAGGTGTCATTTCAGCGGGCTATCTTGCTCTCTCTGCCTCTGTCATTACCCTTCAAGCGTGAATTTGCAAGAAGCAGCAGCAGAATGGAGCTCAGATTCTGGGAATCCAGACCAACTGGACAGGCCCTTTTAAGGAAAAACAGTCAAGGTTGGTTGGTGTGTTCTCCAGAGAGAACTAGTTATCCATTATCCCTACAGGATTTTGGATGTTGAACTGATCCAGCAACATTCTTCTTAGTTTATTAGGTGAGGAAGAATATACTTGCTAATAATATTAGGGTTACTTCACCTCTATACAAGTTTCTTCTGCACAGTAACAGTATACACAGAGTGGTGTCTATATAGAACTCAGACCTTCGCCATCTAGACCACTACTTCTTAAGCTGTGGGTCCTGGCCCCAAATGGGATCCCCTTTGCTCAATGTTAGGGTTCTGAAAAATTGACAACAGTCAATGTTTTCTGAATGTCACCTCATGACTGATTTAGACATTTACACAAATCTCTTGTAAACAGATATCATAAAAAGGAAAAACGGCCTGTTTAGCAAGACTTGCAAATGCTGATTTTGTTATAAGTAAATGCTGGATGCTTATTTTATAAACCTATATATCTGGGGTCATGTTAAAATTTCTCAGGTCGAAAGGGGTCACAAATGGAAAAGTTTAAGAAGCTCTGATCTAAACTGAGAGGTCACACTTGAATGTGTGTAGTGATCCATAAAAAATAGAATCCGGTTCACAGATAACTTCATGATTCCACTATTTCCTCCAGGAATCCCAGATTGGCAGAGACAGAGATTCATTTTCTGTTGTTCCACATTTTCAGCTGCTTTTAGAATGACCCCAATTCTCTATTTTCCTCTTGGTTCTCTTCTGCTCTTACTTGCTGCAAACTGAGTTCACACTACAGAAGAAGTGTACTCAATAATTCAGGAAGTGAGAAAGGTGAGGAAGGGATTGAATCTTGCCTTTCTGAATTAGCACACTACTCCAACTCCTTGTACTTTGTCTATTCTTATGAATAATATGTGTCATCTTAGCCACTGCTGATCTTGCTTGGTCACCCATATCCCTATGATTCTATGATTCAATGCAGAGAAACAGAAGATAGTATTACAAAAGGAAGAACGAGAGACCTCTTCTGCAAGATCTCAGACATTAAAGGGAATTTTAAACCAAGAGCGGGGATGCTATACACTCAACAGAGGAACACATTACATAACCAAGTACAAAGAAAAAAGATGATGGGAACAATGCACTGAAGAACTATATTTATGTATTTATCTACCGTATTTCTATCCCACCCAATCTCTCCCCAGGGGGACTCATAGCAGCTTACAACGGCACAATTAAATGCCACATCGAGCATAAACATAGCAAACTATAAATACATTAGATATTAAATCATTAAACATAAAAAATCACATATAAATACAAGTAAATCAGGAGTTTAAATAGTAATTAAAACAACCCATAGTCCATAATCAGAGTCCATGAACTATTCTAGTTACAGTCACATTGATTCCCAACTATTTGTTGCATTGTAGCTAGTGTCCGAACACCTGGTTCCAAAGCCAGGATTTTACTTGTTTTCTAAATGCCAGGAGGGAAGAGGCTGACTTCACATCACTAGGAAGGGGGTTCCACCATTGAGAAGGCCCAGTCTCTTGTCCCCACCAGCCACACCTGTGAAGCAGGCAGGACCAAGAGCAGGGCCTCCTCAGAAGATCTTAATGTCCATCCAGGTTTGTAGGGGGAGATGCGTTCGGACAGGTGAGCTGGTCTGGAACCCCACTCCACATGAAGTGGAAGCTGCATTCAGGGCACTTCGGAGAAATAAATTACCAGGAAAATATGGCATACTAATAGAGGTACTTCAAGCTACGGAGACAGAATTTACTCTAGCTCTAATTAAAACCTGTCAACAAATACAGAAAATAAAACAATAGCCAAAATATTATAACTGCTCAGTGTACATTCCAATCCCCAAGAAAGGGGGTACCAGGGATTGCAGTAACATAAGACTGTTGCATTAATTTCCCATGCAAGCGAAGTGATGCCCAGACTTCCACAACAAAGACTTTTGCTACACATGGAATGAGGCAAAGACAAACTCCCTTCGAATAAACTTTGCCAAGAAAACCCTATGATAGGTTTGCCTTAGTCAGAAATCTGTTGGAGGCATACAATAAGCTAGAAGGCAGTAGGAAAAGGGAAGACTGCATTCCAGTTGAACAAACCCAACACGGGAAGTCATGCCCCTGAATTTGCAAGGGCTGTTGATGACTGAGTTGGGTAGCTTCACGTTCATGAGATTGCCATAAATTGAAGCAATCCAATGTTGTTAAAGTTGACAGCATTTAATAACAAAAACATACGGTATCACAAATTCAGGGATTGCTATCCCAATTCAACTTTCATTTATTCCTTGTCATTGTACCCCACAATTTCCGCTACCTTGGCAGCCACCTCTCCACCAGAGTCAACATCGACACCGAAATACAACACCGCCTGAGCTCTGCGAGTGCAGCATTTTTCAGAATGAAGCAGAGAGTGTTTGAGGACAGGGACATCCGTAGAGAGACCAAGGTGCTTGTTTATAAAGCTATTGTCCTCCCAACCCTGCTATATGCCTGCAAGACGTGGACAGTCTACAGACATCACATGCAACTCCTGGAACGATTCCATCAGCGCTGCTGCCAGAAAATCTTGCAAATCTCATGGGAAGGCAAGCGGACAAATATCAGCATGCTGGAAGAAGCAAAGACCATCAGCATTGAAGCAATGGTCCTCTGCCATCAACTCCACTGGACCAGGCACGTTTTCCGGATGCCCGACCACTGTCTCTTAAAGCAGTTGCTCTACTCTGAACTCAAGAACGGAAAACGGAATGTTGGTGGACAGGAAAAGAGATTTAAAGATGGGCTCACAGCCAACCTTAAAAACTCTGGAATAGATACTGAGAACTGGGAAGCCCTGGCCCTTGAGCGCTCCAGCTGGAGGTCAGCTGTGACCAGCAGTACTGCAGAATTTGAAGAGGCACGAATGGAGGGTGAAAGAGAGAAACGTGTCAAGAGAAAGGCGCGTCAAATTAATCCACCTGGAAACCAATGCCCTCACTGCGGAAGAAGATGCAGATCAAGAATAGGGCTCCACAGTCACCTACGGACCCACCACCAGGACACCGAACTCGGAGGACCATCATCCTCGGACTATGAGGGATCGCCTAAGTAAGTAAAAGTAAAGTGTACCCCACATTAAATAAGTTATTGTTACAGCTGAAAAAACAAACCTGAAGTTCTCTACCCAAGATTTAAAATTACAATAGTTATTAATTAATAAGCACTATTTTTTCTTGTTTATGACATCTCAAAATCTGCAGCGTGGGAGGGCACTGAGGTGTGGTTCAGAGGGAGGAAAAAGGCACTGCTGCTCCAAATAAGAATTCTGCCCCACTCCCCATAAATTTTTCTGGACTGTTCCTAGTTTCTAGCGTTTTACCAATCAATATTGTCCAACTGTTTTGTTTTTTCCCTTGAAGAGATCTTTTTATGGAAAGAAGTGTGTTAGAAGAGTTACAATTGAAAAAAGATGTGAGAACTGCCTGTAAAAATTCCATTAATGAGACAAGTTGGCTGCATAATAAAAAGCCTTTTTTGATCGAGCTCTGTCTGTGGGTTTCCCCCAGCCCTTCAGCCTTTTTCTTTCTTTTAACACGTCAAGAGAGTTTTCATTGTTATTTTTTTGCAAACCACACTCCAATACGAACTGCAGAATCTAATCTCATAATTTATATCACGTTTCTAGATGCCATCATGGTTGCAGGGGGTACAAATGATATAAAAAGGAAGGCATTTTGCCCAGTGTGTTGTTTGCTTCCACAGCAGAGCTCTTTAGCCTGGCGAAAGCATTGTTTTTCTGCAATTAGATGTTGAACCGGTTGCCAAAGAGGGTCTGCCAGGATCATTAAAACTGATGAGACTGATGACAGTTCTGTACACAGCAGAGTTTCCCAAGAAAGCCTTTGAGCCTTCGTGTGAAAGTAACATTGTTGGCGGCCGAGCAGGCAATTGCACCAATTATGTTAGTTGTTTATGCAAACACTTTCCTGAAGAAGAGTAGATTGCAAACCATGGTATACGGTTGATAAACTGAAAGACGTGTTGGAAAAGCAGTCTGAACACAGGATCACATTTTGGCAGACAAACTGTAGCTGTGTCTGTATGTATTCTGCAGAACAGGCTGTGGAAATAGCATTTCAGTGTGCCTTTTTGGAAGAGAAATGGCTTTCATTTTCCACGGCCACACTGTGATACCTAAAGAGAGAGTCTGCAAAAACTGCCATGCTCAGCACCTATTAGCATTCTTATATCAGGAAGCTTTGAACTGCCAGATACACCAATGATGCAATTTCTGATATATATGCGCACTAACCGGCAACGCCTCATGAATCCATCTAACAGGACAAAGCAACCTATCCTGATTCATGGCTCCGGATCTGTGCCGCACAGTGACTTGTAGTGGGAGATACTGTAACAACAGTGGGGGAAATGTACACACAACCAGCTTTATGGACATAGGACAACAATGATCATGATGATGAACGATTTGTGTTAAGCCACTGAACTGTGAACAAGGAGGAGATATGGGTCAACCCTAGTCACAGTCAAGCATCAGATTCATAAGCTATGGCCAGTAATGCTTGCTATTTTTTGCTTAAGATGAGAAATTAATGTGGTGTGGCATATATTTTTTTAAAGCACCACTGGAAAATAACTGTTTGAGCCTAATGTACATATTTTACTCCTTTATACATACCTGACAGTTATATCTGCAGATATTTACTGCAGAATGGACAGAGATTACAAAATTGCGAAATGGTTTTGGATTGTTAGAGTGTAATTTCAACTCTACCTCAGGCAGAGAAAAAAGGTCTGGAAAATCTCCGCAGAGGCAGGTTGAAAAGTGAGGTTATTATACCCGACTCTTGGTCTCTTTTTGATCATTCCTATTGAACTCAACCAGTGAAATCTAACTCACAATATTCAGACATTAATGGGTCACATAACTCAACACTGCTAAACTACACACTTTGATCAAATCATACAATGAAATTAATGTAAAACGGTTTGGATGCAGCCCATCCAATTTGCAGCACAAAACTGAAGATCATCATCACACAATAAAATGGGTCACACAACCATCATCCCACAAGATTCCAGTCTGCAGGCATATAAAACATTTGACTGGTGAAGTATTAAAGAAGTTTAAACATAGCACAAATAAGAGGTGCTACCACTTTGTGGAGATTGTTCTGATCTTCCTAGATCTTTTAGCCATACGGCAGAACTGGAGAATATAAATTCAGAACCAATTCCAGTTCTTCCTGGAGCACTCAAAAGATTGGGCACTGCAGTTGTGGCACAAAAACGCACTCAGGGCACATACAGCCCCTCAGCTCCAATCAAGCCATATATCTTTATTGGGCTAAGCGAAAGTGACTGTGACAAATGCAGACTTCACAAGCCTTGCCCCTCTTTGCTTAACATCTCGTCTGATTAAGAGTTCTGTAGCAATGAAAGAAAAATTAGCTGAAAGGCCAATTCATTTCTCTACAAAGAAGGAGAAGGAAGCAAAGTGTCTTCAGCCAGCCCTGATAGCTGCCTTGCATTTTTGCCACATTTTTAAAATTCATTTCAGGAACGACTTGAGAAACTGCAAGTTGTTTCTGGTGTGATTTGGCCGCCTGCAAGGACATTGCCCAGGGGGCGCCTGGATATTTTGATGTTTTATGCTTGTGGGAGGCTTCTCTCATGTCCCCACAATGGGGAGCTGGAGCTGATAGAGGAAGCTCATCCGCGCTTTCACCGGATTCAAATCTGCAACTTGTCAGTCTTCAGTCCTGCCGGTGCAAGAGTTTAACCCATTACACCACCGGGGGCTCCACAAAAATGATACATTCTTGCTATTAGTAGAGAAGTGGTTATTTATGGACCCCCAGATACTTATTGGATTACCCAGCACAACCAATAGCGAGGGATGTTAGGAGTTCTAGTTAAAGGATATTATACATGCATTCTATTCAGGTGCATGTGTAATGGTGAATACCAAAATAGAGAAGGGTATGGTCACTCATCAATAGGATATTGCACAAGTATAGAACTTGGAGGCTTTGAACTGGAAAAAAACATAGAATCTTATTTATTTATTTACAGTATTTATATTCTGTCCTTCTCACCCAGAAGGGGACTTATGGCGGATCACAGTGCACACATACATGTCAAACATTCAATGCCCTTTTTTAGACATACAAGACAGACAGACGGATAGAGGTATTTTGGCATTTTCCAACTTCGGCGCCTAGAGGTTATGCCCGATTGTGGCCACAGAGGGTGCTGTTGCTTCATCCACTATGACACCGAGCTATTTCTTCCTTGTTCTTTGATCACTGGCATTTTTATGGTGTCGTAAAATACCTTCCTACTTTAAGCAGTGCCTAATTTCTCTACTCACAGCTCAACTGTTTTCAAATTGTTTAGGTGGATAGTAAGCTAGGCTTAACAGTCAAGTGCTTAATCCAACGAAGACTTCAAACTTGCCACCTTCCGGTCAGCAGTGATCTATTGCTGCTGGCGATTAACCAGCTGTGCTACAGCTCTTCATAGAGTTAGAAGAAACCACAAGGGCCATTCAGTCCAACCCCCGATGGACCTTTTAACTCCACGATTCTGTGATTCAATGTCCTGACAAGCTTTGATACTTCATTTTGATACATAATTGAATTTACACCATTTGGGTCTTGTTTTCTTTGGGTCTGCACTGTGTATGTTTCCCCTATCAACTCTAAATGCATCCTGGGTCCACACTCTCTCTCTGAATCCCATGACAGTTGGCTCTTCCTCAATAAGAGCAATATCGGCGAACATCACTACAACACACAGGTAAGGAGGCATGCTTTTCAGAATGGAGCTGATTGCTTTGCTCCAGGAATGTCTAATCCTAGTCTGAAATGACTCCCAAATCCCCATTTTGTTGCAACTATAATACTTCACGTTTCTGCTTTCTATTCAGAATGCAAATTGCATGTACCTTGGCACAGACCTAAGGAACGATCCAAGCACCCTGTGCTTAAATTTAATTTATTAATGATGACTAGATTATCAGACCCTTACAAAAAGGTTGTGATGAGATTAGAAAACATAGGGGAAATTACTTATAATTATAGGGGGATTCTCCTTGACAATGCTAGGGCGTCTGCTCCAAGTAGAAACACGGTACATGCCCTGTCTGGAAATTTTAGTGTAGTAATTTGCAGTCAAGGAATTTATCAGGAATTTTGGAGTTTAAATTATGTCTCATTTGGTAGCTTTAGACCAGTCTACAATCCAACCCATCCTTTGCAAAAATGGGAATAGTAATACTGATTTGCTTAACAGAGTGGCAGCAAATATTATGAAATAAAGCATTACAAGGCTTTGTTTCCAAGGAAAGATTAGTCTAGTTTGGGTTTTTGAACTATAAAGTCCATGTCTATTTACTATGACCTATGCGAGCTGCAACCTCTGGGAATAAAAGTCCAAAACATATACAGGCAGTCCCGGAGTGACAAACATCATGCCTCATAGTTAAGAAAGGGGGCGAGACAGCAGGAAGTGAGAGAAATGTACTCCTAGGAAGGAAAATTCACTGTTGAAAGACTTTCATGGGGAAAAAGTCTCTCCATTGAAGGTTTCTCCCCAATCCTTGTTTCCACAACAAGTTATTTTTTTCAAAATCCAATTCTCATAGGGATGGAAAGTGAGGTGAAATCTTCTGAACAGGGACACAGGCAGCAAAACCCTTCCCGATACTATCCAAAACTCACTCACTCTCTCTCTATACCTTATATACTCGAGTATAAACTGACCCAAATATAAGCCGAGGCACCAAATTTTACCACAAAAAATGGGGAAACTTATTGATTCAAATATAAGCTGAGGGTGGGAAATGCAGCAACTACTGGTAAATTAAAAAAAAATAGATACCAATAAAATCACATTAATTGAGGCACCAGTAGGTTAAATGTTTTTGAATATTTACATAAAAACTGTAATTTAAGATAAGACTATCAAACTCTGATTTAAAAAATTAATGTAACTTTCTTCAATGTAAATGTGCTTACGTATCGTTCCAATAATCACCATAGTGTATTTTTACTATACATTTTGGGGGAAATGCTTCGTGTATATGAATAAGGAAAAGTGGGAAAGACTGGCATGGGAAGGAGGTGGGAAAGGCCAGGGCTGATGTTCCTATTAATTTTGGGTCTGCACCCCATAAGCTATCCGTAAGTTTCCACAGGATGTTATTGTGTGCAGCTTTTTGCTTGGTGTTTGCACTGTGTTTCCTAAATGTTAGTATTCGATCTAAGGTGATGCTGAGATATTTAGGCTGAGGGCAATGTTCAAGCTCTAGGCCTTCCTAGGTAACTTTGACTATAAGTGATCGGAAAGGAAACAAGAGCAGATGGTAGAAGCATTCGCCAAGTATCAAGAAATGAAACGGGGACACCACTGACTGAATTTTGCATGGCTGCTTGTGCTTCACAACCACATTCTTCAAGCATCCCAAAGACAGTTAATATAGAGGCCAGACTGGGTATGATATCGAGCTGCTTTTAGCGGGGTCTCCTTGAGAGAGAGAAACCCAAGGACCACGCCTAAAGGGCTCTGGGTCCCTTGGTGAGGCCAGCGAGAGCCAATCCAAAGAGTAAAAATATTATAAATAATAATGCCTCATCCAAGTGGAAGAAGGTTTTCAGAAACCAAGGTTTATTGTGATTCAGCTGTAATCAGATGCATTGCAGGGATCATTCCACCACAAGCATAATTTTACAGAATTTCCAAGCATTTTTATAGTACACAGACAAAGGAAAACAGTTTCAAAAATCCCGCCCGCCCTCTGCCGGCCGGCTTCGCTCTGATTGGCTGGCCGCGGAACAGCTGGGAGGAGGCTTGACGGCACGCCCCGCCTCCTGACCAATCAGCGGGCTCCGCTGCCTCTAGGGGGCCAATCAGCGCCTTCCTAGCGCCTTGGAAGATGGACCAATCGGCAGCCAGGAGGCGGGACGAAGCCTGACAAAGACTGAGGAAAGACTGGGGCATCTGTGTGGCTTTGTTTTTTACACGGCGGGGTGTTAGATAGGAGAACAATGAGTTTCCTGGTCTGATTGGATTTGGGAGGAAGTATGAAAAGGAACTTTTGATGGTATTTGGACCTCAGAGCCTCGTTAAAAAGGGGGATCAACAAATACCAAAAAAAATGATTCAATCAGTCTTTTCTTCCTGAGTTTCAGTTGACCCTTCCCGCCCTTACTGTCTGCTCTGAAAGTTAGTTTGAAGAAGGGATCAACCACACAGCCCATGCAAATGTAAATATGAACCGTTTCGGGAGGACAAAGGATTTCCTCCCTGCCACAGTAATCCTCAGGTCACATTCCTTTTGGGGCAAGGGTCACAGAGGAGAAGCGGGGAGGGGGACCAGAGTACATTTCATACAATATTCCATTACATATATTCCATATATTTTTACATTTCATGAGGCAATCCCACCCCCATCCCCAGCAAAAGTTTATTACAATATTGGATCTTTATTATAACGCAAACTGGAGATCTCATAGTCCTTTGGCAAAGGTGCGTGGAAACTGAGGCTGCTTGCATTTCAAGGCAAGCACCAGAAGGAAGTTCGTGGCCAGGGATGTGGCAAACAGTTCAGTTCATGAAGCAGAGAGTCAATAAGAAAAGGCAGAAGCCCAGTGATGGGCGCTGGGTTGGGTAGTAGCAGAGTCCATAGTCCAGTGCATAAATCAGAGAATTCACAAAGAGGAAACAGGAACCCAGTTATGTGCACTGGGTCAGGAAGCAGCAGAATCCATTGTCCGGCCCTTGGCGAACTAGATCTTCCGCGCTGGGGCCGGGGGCCGGCCTGGCCGCTTCTCCGGGTCCTCCTGTGGGTGCCCACAGCAAGCCCCTGATGGCAGGGCACGAGCAGGAACGAGCGGTAGCAAGGGAATAACAGGCTGCTTTCACCGAGCCAGTAGAGTTTTGGCAATCAGCTGTTTGCTGTCTAATAATAATACTTTAAACAAAACGATTATTCCCCGAGCGCAGGAGTCCAAAATGAGGAAAACGAGACAGCAGTTAGTCTTAGAATTAATAGCAGAAAAATACAAAATTAGAACGGCGCCGATCCGCCATATTACTGTTTTAGTGGTTACTGGGGTCCAAAATGGCAGTTTCAGTATCCGCGAATTGGGCGAACACAGATCCTTGGTCCGGGGGGGGGGGTGCCTGGAGGCACCTCCCCGCAGGCTCACGGCTCTCCGGAGCCTGGAAAAGGGATTTTAATGTTGAATTAGTCTGAGGCAGGAAAGATACAAAAGAAAGATTAAATGTTGCAAGTTTCAAGTGCCTTATTAGGGGAATGATACAATGTAAGGAGAAGGGGAAAGCAAAAGAAAGGCTGCAGGCATTCTTATTATTGAGCTGCCTGCTGGGGCACATTTCATCAGTTTCTTCCGATTGTGACAACCAGGAACTGCGGAACTCTCTGCTGCAGTGCAGGCCAATCGATGGTGCCCCCCCCCCCCCGCCATCAGGTACATCATTGGAAGCAGACAGGAGCCTTCGGTGGCGCAGTGGGTTAAACCCCTGTGCCGACAGGACTGAAGACCGACAGGTCGCAGATTCAAATCCGGGGAGAGGCGGATAAGCTCCCTCTATCAACTCCAGCTCTTCATGTGGGGACATGAGAGAAGCCTCCCACATCAAATCATCCAGGCGTCCCCTGGGCAACGTCCTTGCAGACGGCCAATTCTCTCACACCAGAAGCGACTTGCTCCTGACCCGACCCAAAAAAAAAAAATTGGAAGCAGACAATGGAGAAACTCAATCGAAGTCAACTTGACAGCTCACCCTCATTTAATCCTTGTACCATTTTATACTGTTTTATTATGTTATTGTCGCTATTTTATTGTTTTACCATGTTTTTGTTTAGCATTTTCACTTGATGTTATTGTCTGTTTTTCTATGTATTTTATTTTGTTTTGCCTTATTGTAATTGCTTGGGCTTGGCCCCATGTTAGCCGCCCTGAGTCCCTTCGGGGACATGGTGGCAGGGTACAAATTAAGTTACTATTATTATTATTATTATTATTATTATTATTATTATTATTTGAAACACAACAAGATGAGTCCACAGCAAACAAGATCACTCTGCTGGCTGTTGTATTGGATCACATGTCGGACACTTCCCAAGTGTCTAGGACTGTGTGATGTATCAGCGAATAATGTGTGCAGATCCCAGTAAGGTGGCCTTCTGCAGCTGGCAGAAGGTGATCTTATCAGCCCCGATTGCAGGCCAAGGTCTTTAGGCACTGCACCCAGTGTGCTAATCACCCCTGGGACCACCTTGACTGGCTTGTGCCAGAGTCTTTGCAGTTCGATCTTTAAATCCTCATATCGTATCAGCATTTCCAGTTGTTTCTCTTCAATCCTACTGTCGCCTGGGACTGCAACATTGACGATCCACACTGTTTTTTAACACGATCATGAGGTCAGGAGTATTGTGCTCCAAAACTCTGTCTGAATTCAGAAGTCCCAGAGTAGCTTGACGTGTTCATTTTCTGTAACTTTTTCCGGCTTGTGATCCCACCAGTTCTTTGTCGCAGGCAGATGGTATTTGTGGCACAAGTTCAATTAATCATTTGAGCAACGGTGTTATGCCTCTGCTTGTAGTCTGTCTGCATGATCTTCTTGCAGCAGCTGAGGATGTGATCTACTGTTTCATCTGCTTCCTTGCAGAGTCTACATTTGGGATCTGTGGTTGACTTTTCAATTCTGGCTCTGATGGCATTTGTTCTAATGCAGTAGTTCTCAACTTTCCTAAGGGTGTGACCCCTTAATACAGTTCCTCCTGTTGTGGTGAACCCCAATCATAACATTATTTTCCTTGTTACTTCTTAACTGTAAATTTGCTGCTGTTATGAATCGTAATGTAAATATCTGATATGCAGGATGTATTTTTATTCACTGGACCAAATTTGGCACAAATACCCCATATGCTCAAATTTGAATACTGATGGGGTTGGGGAGAATTGATTTTGTCATTTGGGAGTTGTAGTTGCTGGGATTTATAGTTTACCTACCATCAAAGTGCATTCTGAACTCCACCAACAATGGAATTGAACCAAACTTGGAACACAGAACTTCCATGACCAACAGAAAATATTGGAAGGGTTTGGTGGGCATTGACCTTGAGTTTTGGAGTTGTAGTTCGCCACATCCAGAGAGCATTGTGGGCTCAAACAATGATGGATCTAAACCAAACTTGGCACGAATACTCAATATGCCCAAATGTGAACACTGGTGGAGTTTGAGGAAAATAGACTCAACATTGGAAGTTGTAGTTGCTTGGATTTATAGTTCATTTACAATCACAGAGCATTCTGAACCCCACCAACAACAGAATTGGGCCAAACTTCCCACAGAACTCCCATGACCAACAGAAGATACTGTGTTTTCTGATGATCTTTGGACGCCCCCTTGTGACCCCCACAGGGGTCCCGACCCCCAGGTTGAGAAACACTGTTCTAATGGCTTATTATTATTATTATTATTATTATTATTATTATTATTATTCTTTGGGGAACAGCTGTACCCCAAGGACAGAGAAAAAGAGGCTGCTAAGTAACCCTCTTTAGGCTGTTCTCCTCAAACTGTGGCCCTCTGGCTCTTTGGGCCTGCAACTCCCAGAACTCCTAACCATTGAACAAGCTGGCTAGGGCTTCTAGGAGTGGGAGGCCCAAAGAGTTGGAGGCCTGCCCTGGGTGTGCTGGCTAGTGCTGAAGGGAAACGCAGGCCAGGGAGAGAGACTCTGAGATGCTTCCCACCAACTAGTGGCTTCTGCTGGATGACGTCATGCGAAGCCGGGCCCGGTAGGAACAGAAAGTGGGCGGAACCATTTTTGTTGGGTCAAGGAGGTCCGGTGCGCCGCTGCTCCAAGTCCGCCCGGCTGATTGCTTCTCTCGCGCCACAAAAGAGGAAAGGGGGGGGGGGGGCAGAAAGATGGCAGCAGTTGAAGAGCTCCAGCGCCCACTGCCACCCTTAATGGCGGGTTCCCCTGCGGCGCCCCCATCCAGCGCCTCCTCCTCCTCGCAAGGCCTGAGCGGAGGAGCGGGCCCCGGGCCCAACCCTCTCTCCCGGAAGCTCCGCAAAGTGCTGGAGACGCGCCTGGAGGCCGACAAGGTGAGCAGAAAGGAAGACCCGAAGGCTCCCCTCCTCACAGAAGCCCCCTGGGAGTGTTTCCCTTCTGACATGAAGGCCTCTGGCGTCGCTCTGCAAAGCGGCCAAAGAGAGATGTAACCTGCACTATTATACAGACCTTCTCCAACTGGGGCTCGCCAGCTCTTTGGGCCTCCAACTCCCAAAAGCCCTTGCCAGCTTGTTCAGTAGACAGGAATTCTGGTAGTTGGAGGCCCGAACAGCTGAAAGGTCACTGTCTAAAGAAGTCTGCCTTGTCTGAAATGCTTGGGACACCAAGTGCTACACTATAGGCCCTCCCACACAGCCATCTAACCCAGAATATCCAGGCAGAACACCCACAATATCTGCTTTGAACTGGGTTATCCGAGGGCCCTTCCACACAGCCACAATCCCGGTTTTCTGAGGGCCCATCCACACAGCCATCTAACCCAGAATTTCTGGTCAGATAATCCACAGTATCTGCTTTGAACCGGGTTATCTGAGGGCCCTTCCACATAGCCATATAACCCAGAATATCCGGTCAGATAATCCACAGTATCTGCTTTGAACTAGGCTATCTGAGGGCCCTTCCACACAGCCATCTAACCCAGAATATCCAGGCAGAACATCCACAATATCTGCTTGGAACTGGGTTATTCGAGGGCCCTTCCACATAGCCATCTAACCCAGAATATCCAGTCAGATAATCCACAGTATCTGCTTTGAACTAGGCTATCTGAGGGCTCTTCCACACAGCCATCTAACCCAGAATATCCAGGCAGAACATCCACAATATCTGCTTGGAACTGGGTTATTCGAGGGCCCTTCCACATAGCCATCTAACCCAGAATATCCGGTCAGATAATCCACAGTATCTGCTTTGAACTAGGCTATCTGAGGGCCCTTCCACACAGCCATCTAACACAGAATATCCAGGCAGAACATCCACAATATCTACTTTGAACTGGGTTATCCGAGGGTCCTTCCACACAGCCATATAACCCAGAATATCCGGTCAGATAATCCACGGTATCTGCTTTGAACTGGGTTATCCGAGGGCTCTTCCACACAGCCATCTAACCCAGAATATCCAGGCAGAACACCCACAATATCTGCTTTGAACTGGGTTATCTGAGTCCACACTGCCATATAACTCAGTTCAAAGTAGATAATGTGGGATTTTATACAGCTGTGTGGAAGGGGCACCAGTAACTCAGTTTTTTCTACTGGGTTATGAATGTCATTTACTAATTGGTTCTGTCATAAAAACATGGGGAAAGTCTAGTAAGCTGCCAAAACTTTATTTTTGCGGGAGGGACATCCTGCAGCACATTTTCGCTATAGTTTTTCAATGAATATCTCACAAAATATCAACCAATTCAACATAGTTTGTGGCACAAAAATGAAGTTTCTGAGTATAACGACTACTTTCAAAGTAAGTGCCACACAATTATACAGGAATTAGCTCTTTTAAAGCAGGAACATATTTTTTTCAAATTTTGTTACATAGTGGTATTATTATTATTATTACTACTACTACTACTATGTTTATTTAGACCCCCTTTTTTCTCTCCACAAGAAGACTCAAAGCAGCTTACATTAAAGGCATTACAATACAATTTACAATCTACAAGCATACAAACATTAAAACAGAACTAAAGATGATTTTTGTTCCTGGGTTATAGGTGTAATTTCCTAATTGGTCCTGTCATAAAAATGGGAAAAGTGTATTAAACTGCCAAAACCTTTTTGCAGGACATCCTGCAGTACATTTTCACTATAGTTTTTCAGTGAATTTCTCACAGAGTGTCAACCACTTCAACATAATTTGTGGCACAAAAACAAAGTTTCTGGAGTATAATGATTACTTTCAAAGTAAGTGCTGCACAATTATACAGGAAATAACACTTTAAAACCAGGAACAGATCCCCCCCCCCAAAAAAATTTCATTACATAGTGTTACTGTTATTTATTTGTATCTCATTTTTTCTCTCAAAAGAAACTCAAAGCAGTAAACAGTGCCAAAGCAATACATCATAGTATTTCAAACCTGCCACCTATAAGCACCAAAATAGAATTAAAATGGAGCCATTAAAATAAATAGTTGAGCACCTATTAAAATATATAAAATGCTACACAATACACACACAGCTCAGTCTTTAAAAACTTTCTTAAGACGCCTGCTTAAATAGAATGCATTCTATATTTTGGATTTCGGGAATCCCAGTGTATACATAATGAGATATACAGGCAGTCCTCAAGTTAAAAACATCCTACTTACAAATTTAAGAATGGGAATAAGACAATAAGAAGTGAGATAAATCTACCCCTAGGAAGGGAAATTCACTCTTGAAAGAGTGATCATGGGGGAAAAGGTATCTCCATCAAATTCTTGTTTCCACAACAAGCCAAAATGTTAAAAATCCAATTATCACAGGGACAGAAACTGAGGTAAAATCTTCTGAACGGGGTAGAGACAGCTAAACAAACTTCACAGAGGTGTTAACCCTTCCCTGTGCTATGTAAAGTGTGTGCGTGTGTGTATGACTGGAGTTACACTGAAAAATATACCCATTTCGATTTGCAAATTCAGCTTAAGGACAAACCTACAGAACATACCTTGTTCGTAACAGGGACCTCCAGTATTGGAAATTGGAACCAAGTCCAGACGCAGAATTGGTTCATGCTTCATATACACCTTATACATATAACCTGGAAATAATTTTATAAACCATATTTTAAATAATTATATGCACAAAACAAAGTTTGTTCACATTAAACCATCAGAAATCACAGGTGTTACTATCTCAGCCACTAATGTAGACAGTTTTGGATTTTGGAGTGTTTTGAGTTTCCAGATAAGAGATGGCCAACCAGTATGAGACTATGCTCTCAGTTGATAACTTCACTAGTCCCAGGAACCCCTTCCTGAAAGTCATTGGCTTCTAAATCTGGATGACTGCATTGAAAAGATGGCAATAGGAACCTAGTACTTCTTTTTTACTCAGGAAATAGCTTTTATTGAGGTGGAGGGAGCCAGAGGATTTGTTTAGTCCTTCTTGGCTGCGGCTTTCCTCATGGCAGCCAGGACGTTTCTGAGCTCTTCAAGCTTCCTCTTGGCCCGGATGTGGGTCCCCAACATTTTCTTGATGAATTGTAGGGCCCGCTTGTCCTTGGAGACTTTGAGCAGCTCCATGGCCCGCCTCTCGTAAGGAGCGCAGCCGCACACTTCCCGGATCATGTCCTGGATGAACTTGGTGTTCTTGGTCAGGCGCCTGCGGCAGCGGCATTAACAAGGCTTGGAAACATTCTTGGTCACCTTGTGGCCTTTGCTGGGGCCCACGGCCATTGGGTAGCGGATCGCCATAGCTTCTGTCACCGCGCAATGGAGGCCCGCACCGGAGGAACCTAGTACTTCTAAAGGCGTGTGGTGAGGGGAATTTCCAGGTGCTTGCTTGTCTTGAAAGATGGACTAAGGCCCCTTCTACATTGCCATGTAAAATCCAGATTATCTGCTTTGAACTGGGCCTCCTTCTACAGTGCCATATAATCCAGGTTATCAAGTCGGATAATCCACATTATCTGCTTTGAACTGGATTAAATGAGTCTACACTGCCATATAATCCAGTCCAAAGTAGATAATCTGGATTTTATATGGTAGTGTAGAAGGGGCCTAAATAAATAAAATCTGGTACAGGAGCTATACACATAATGTGGTCTAGACCCATATTATGCAGTTCAGTGCAGTTAAACAGAATTGTATGAGTCTACACTGACGATATAATGGCAATGTAGATCCAACCACAGTCAATAACATTTACCCCAAGGTGTGGTGCAGTTTATACAGTATTAATACCAATATAAAGGCTTCTCAAATGTTTGTTTCCACTTTATTGTGTTTTGTGTGCCTTCAAGTTGCTTCCGATTTATGGCGACCCCAAAGGGATCCTATCACAGAGTTTTCTGGGTCTGAGAAAGTGTGGCTTGCCCAAGGTCACCCAGTGAATTTCTTTGGCTAGTAGGGAATCAGGCCTTGGTCCAGTGTTCAAACCATAGCTCTTTTCTCTCTAAATAGGGACATTGATTTCAGAGAACCGAAACCTACATGTTTGCTAAACTAGGAGTGACTGAGTATATGTTTCTTAATCTGCCCTTAAAATCCATGTTGATTGTGCTTTATATTTGATTGCTGTACATCCAGTGGCAGGCATCTGAGTGCATATACAAGGTCCATTTAAAATAATTACACTGGAGTAATGTCCAGCTGTGATGTGATATCCCTCAGGCATACTATTTCTTGATGTTGCAGTCAGCAAATGATAAATATTCATGATTGAAGCATTATAGAGATGGTGTTAAATTTGTTCATTACTGGTTTAGTAATAAATTAGTCTTTTCCTGGCCTGTTATAAAGTAAAAACATGATTACTGAAAGTAATGAATGGCCTGATTAGTTGAATATGAAAGGATATCGAGACTGTTGGCTTTGTAGCTGCGATGTGCAATGGTTAGTTTTAAAAAGACAAGGTGTATGTCTCATATTCCAAACTAGTTTTTGACAATTCCCAGCACCATTTGCAACATTTTATTCCCACTCTTGGTCTTTTTAATTTGAAAGTAATTAGATTTATTTTTTAAAAACCCAACTCTTTTCTCTTTTTAAAGAGTTATAGTGCATCCGTGAAATGACATTGCTGCGCTATAGCATTATAAATTCTTTTTAAAAGAGAATAAACTGTTTTTGTTTTTTCAAACCAAGCCCTGGCTTAATAAACTTCAGAAATGCTCTAGTGTAGATCAAAAAATATGTATTAGTACATATAGCAGCATCACCAAAGAATGCAAGGAAGGGATGCAAAAGCAACAGCATCTGTCAAAACCCAAGGAGCTTTCTTTACAATCTGAGTATCTTTAGGTAAGTTGGAAGAGCCCATGGATGGAAAAGTACTAGCACAAGGGATACATCTTAAGCTTGGGTTTTTTAAAACGCTGCATGGTGCAAAAGAAAGCATAATGAGTTCTGTGAGGAAGTCTCAAGCCTCTTTCCCTGACCTGTAACATTTATGTCCATAGATTTACACTGGGCAAATTAGAGATTCAGCACATTGATGTTGTTATGGTTTAAAAATATAAGTTCAAACCAAAAACATAATTTTTAGAAGCAGACAATAGAAGTCCACAGTTTAATCCTAGCTCAAATCCTGAGCGCACAGTGCACTGTAAAAATTATAGTCAATCTGCAGTATGATAAATTGGTTTTTCATAATGTGTTCAGCAATTCTATTTTGCAGGTTTTCATTACTGGCTGTCTTGAGCAGTGTAGAAGTACTGGAAGGGCAGGATATAAATTGTATGTATAAAGAAATATTGCAGAGCTATTCCACAGAACTATTTGCTTGTCTCCAGGCAAAAGCCATATAGATCCATAACAAACCCTGCCTCAGATTTAGGTGCTTGAGTCAAAATAGTGCAATTAGGTGGCAAAGCCATATTTTATGTGGAGCCTGGGGTGCCCCTTGAAATTGTTGGAAAGTAATTTGGAGGGCTGCAGGTTCTCAAGTCCTATTTAATGCTGCAAGCTGCAGAGAACATATGGCAAAGTTGGGCTTCGTTTGTGCAGATATAAATATTGTGAGCTGCTTAATCTCCTAGACTGCAAATTGTGTATGATAATACCTGAGTGAATTTAGAGATAAAACATGGGGCAAATTATTATATTCTGTGCTTCTTTTTCCCTGAAACTTTTGGAGAAAATCCTTCATTAAACTTGCTGTCTTAGTGATCTCCTTTAGAAAAACATGTGATGAATTTAATTTAAGGATGCTACTCTTCATTGAACCAGATGTAGAAAATACGACATTGAGAAATACACAAAATGTTCATAAAAATTTTAATAACCTATATAAAAGAAACTAAGACATTTTAAATATATTTTATTTACATACATAAATAGAACACAAAACAATAAACATTTTATAAAGACATAAGTCCACCACCAACATCTGAACAAGTATCATTTCCTTTTCCATAAATGTATGCCAGTCAGCCAGTAAACAAATATCATATTAAAAATTCCTGAACAACAAAATTGTATTGTTTTCCTTTTTTACTGTCTAAAGCATATTTAATAAAAAACCAACCAGTATAAATCAAAATCTGAACTATTAGTTTCCCCCTGAACACCCTCATTTCCATTGATAGTTTATCATTTAAGGCTATGTTCCATGACTCCCATACCATGCTTCCAGCATGAGATTGGTTACTATCTTCCAATTCCTTGCATTGCAAGTCTTGCCACTATGAGTAAAATAATCACCAATTCTTTCTTTTCCATTTCTAAATTCAATTTTGTGACGTCCATTAGTAATGCTAACCTGGCATCCGGGGTGATGTTTAGTCCTATAATGTTACATATTTCCATAAATATGTTGTTCCAAAAGCTCTTCAACAGGGGGCATTCCCACCATAAATGAAATATATGTTTCTTTGTGCATGCCATATCTCCAGCAGAGGTTACTTTGCTTCCTGTCCATCTGGTGTAGTTTAACCGGTGTGGTATACCATCTCCATATGACTTTGTACACATTTTCTTTTAATTTTATTGACAGATTCTTAATCACTCTCCATTTTGGAATCCTTTTTCAATCGAGATCTGTCAGAGGCCCTAGGTTTCCTTTTCATACTTTTTCTAACAGCTTCAGCCCTATTTCTTTGCCTATTAATCCATTGTATATTTTCGAAATTAATCCTTTCCCAGATATTTCTTGGTTTTTAAGTTTACTTTGAAACTGACATCTTTAAATATGATTTTGTCTGTAAATCTGAAGGCTTTTAAAAATCAGTTTTCTGTAAACCGTAAGCATGTTCTCTAATACATATTATCATACATATTTTATAGGAAATGTTGGAAGCACTCAAGGCTCTTTCAGCCTTTTTTGTCGAAAATAGTTTGCGTACCAGAAGAAATTTACGTGGGGATATCGAACATCGTAGTTTAGCCATAAATGAAGAATTTGTCTACATTTTCAAGCAAGTGAAAGAGGTATTTCAATTATTCTTAATGAAGGGTGGAAATCATGACATTCCCCAGATGTTGCTGAACTGCAACTTTCAGCAACCCTAATCAGCACAGCCAGGGTGAAGAATGCTGGGAGTTGTATTTCAGTGACATCTGGAGGCCTCAGGATTTCTACTCTTGTTTTAACTCTCTAGTGTGAAGTTTACCATGATACAAATTGTTCTCAAGTGAAATCCATTCTGTTCTGGCTATGATTTGCTTCTATCTTTATTATATCATGTATTTTATTTTCATGGAAGAAGAGCTTGAAACACCTTGATGCGTATTATCACATTAAAAGGTCCATGCAGGCAATTGATTTGGGTCTTAAAAATGTATAGAAAGGAGAAAGCTGTGTTTCCTTTACTATTTTTTGTATCATAAATGGATACAAGGCAATTTGGAATTATTAGTGGAAAAACTGATGTAATATTTATCACATGCAGATAGTATGCCAGATAGCACAAACTTATCCAGATCCAGGCCCCTTTGTACACTTATCCTCTAGAGCAGTGGTCCTCAACCTGTGGGTCCCCAGATGTTTTGACCTTCAACTCCCAGAAATCATAACAGCTGGTAAACTGGCTGGGATTTCTGGGAGTTGTAGGCCAAAACCTTTGCTCTAGTAAGTAAGTAAGATTCTGGGCTGAAATTCAATATTTTATATTAGAATTCTGTTAAATTTTGCATAGAAAATGTGGTTCAGTGCTGCTGATTTCTAGCTGCAAAGGATTTTAGTCCTAAAATTGCATTGATTTCAACAGAAGAAATTTAGGCTGTGCTTACAAAAGTTAAGATCATTTAAGTCTTTAAAAATGGGACTTAAATCATCTCAACTTTTGCTTCCGGGAGCTCAAACTTGTTGCTAAGTAGTTCTTATTCCACAATTTAAAGTAGGCCAGTGCGTATATCCTAATATAGATTGCTGCTGAAGATGGATTGGCAGCTGAGAAATAGTATAGGCTTGCCTGAGGGCATCCAAAGAAAGATCAGAAAAAGTAAGTGTTTGGCTCACAGCTCATTGCTTACAACAAATTCACTCCATTGTTTGTACAAATGAAACACTTCTCAAATGTACCCTTGAGATAAAAACTTGGACCACTGTAATCCTACATTGTCTCAGGAAGCCATTAATCTATCATGTCCTTGCTATTTATAATTTACAACACATGCTTTTCTTAGCTGCTGTTGTAGGGTCTTTTTTAGATCTCCGTGGACCTGCTCATATACTCCTAAGGCAAACATCTTGATGACAACTCCCTTGCTAGGCTCAGCTGCTCTTATCTGAAGCTATTATCCCATGGCTCCCATTACCGTTACTATTAAAAGTAGTGGTTGTGGCTGATGGGAGTCATTGTCCAATGATATCCACCAGTTGCCCATTTCTACTCTGAGATGAGGAAGAAGATTGGGGCATAGCATGGAAAATTACACTGGACTTCGTTGTGGTTAATATGATCATATTCTAAAATTTAAAAAATAGCCATGTTGACAAAAAAAAACTTGCCCAAAGAACAGTTAGCCACCCTCTCAATCTTTGAAAAAAAATCTCATTGGAAGCAGAAACAGAAAATTTAGAAAAGAGAGTGTGAAGTAAATAGGAAGAACTTTTGCCTGACAGTTTGAGGATCTAGGAAGCCTCAAGGAAAGAAGTGTTGTCAGCTGTCATCCTACTTTTAGTCAGAGCCATCTTCCTTACCAGTTCTTTGTTACCAGCTCAACGCCCCCTCATAAAACTCTGTGCAGAGCTGCAGGTCTGTACTTTTCACTCTAGGTTCCTAAAGCATGATGTGTTTCTGCCACTGTATCGGAATAAGTATAAGTTTGTTGTTTTCATTGCACATCTGTATCCACAGAGTGCACGGGTATGTTATACTTCTTTACCCCCAATTTCTCTTGGTTGGGAAAAAGCCAAACATGGGTCTTAATGGAGAAAAATCATTGGATATTTTTGCAACATTTCTGGAGTAGGAAAACCTCCAGAGATAGTAAACATCAAGGGATGGGGGCCAGGAGAAGGAATCTGGTGTATGTGCTGGTTTTTATTGTAACATACATTTTTTTATTTCCAGGAGCTTGAAGGCATAAATGAAGATGTGCAGTTCATGAATAACTGTTGTCAGGAGATGACTAATCACTTAAAGGTACTGTAGAAAGGTGGTGGACCTTTCTTCCGTTGAAATCAATGCAAATTATAATTTCAATAATATATATGTCAATTCCATAAATTAACTTAAAGAAGATGATTTGTGCAGTTCTTTATTTTGGTTACGGGCACAAGAATTCAATTATACTAAATTACTTCCACTGTAAAGAGATCCTCATTAATTTCTGTGTAGGAAACAGATCTAGAATTTTTTGGGGTCCAGGGTCTGCATCAGCTATTGAAATAAGGAGGGCAGTCCATATATACCAGAGTTTGTGGTCAAGACTGCGCATCTGGACTGGAATAGCTACAGATTAGCCAAGTTCACTTTTTAAAACTTTTTATTTCAGTTTGATGGTACGGATTTTTCACTCTTACCTACATCTTAATCTTACAGTAATGTATATTGTTCCCTTCCTCAATTTTATGTTCACACTTACCCTATTAGGTACATGAAGCTAGAAAATTGTAGTTGGCCCAAGATCATGAATAAAATTTATATCCAAGGAATCGATCATGGGTCCAAATGTATCTCCCGCTATGAAACACCTCAGAGATTAAGGTTGTCTGGGGAGGCCTGCTCTCAGTCCCACCTTCCTTGCAAGCACAATTGGTGGGGATGAGAAACAGGGCCTTCTCAGTGGTGGTCCCTTGGTTATGAAACTCCCTCTCCAACAACATTAGATCAGCACCCTCCCCGCTAGCCTTCAAAAGGAAAGTTAAAACCTGGCTCTGGGATCAGGCTTTCAGAGAATAGTACAGTGCAATAACAGATTTAGAATATGTGCAATAACTATGGAATGGCTTGGACTACGATTATGGATGGTGTGATTTTAATATGGAATGGAATGTTTTAAAATGTAAATATGTATTAATTTAAATTCACATTTAATATTATTGGAATTGTATGTGTTTTAAGGCATTGAATAATTGGCTATATGTAAGCCTCTTTGAGTCCCTTTCGGGGTAGAGAAAGGTGGGGTATAAATAGGGAAGAAAATAAAATAATTTTTTACAGTCCTATCCAGGGCTTTAGTCTGTACACAGTGACAGCGAATATGGACCTGGCTCAAATAACAGGAAAACAGTATATAAATATATTAAATAAATAAACTGAAGTTGCTTTTCCTGCTAGAGAGTGGAAAAATTGGATTGTTTAATTCTGTTTATCTTCTTACTTCGTTTAAATAACTTGTAATTGAAAGATGAAAGCAGTAGAAATGTGTTATAAGCCTTCAGTGGTATTTGGTTTTAATGATTATAATTTTAATTCCAGGCAACCAAAGAGCAAACCCAGGATTTAATAGTGAAGACAACTAAACTTCAAGCAGAGAAGTACGTTTTCTTGTTACTTGACATGTTAAATCAGAATGGTTTTAAGGATGCTGTCTCCTTTTCACTGAATAATAAATATCCCCTTAAGGCTATTTGATATACCACTTTTTCTGCTGCCAAATCTCAGATAAAAGTTACCATGGAAATGGTGAGAAGATGTTACATTACTCTGTCCTGAAAAGTGTTGTTTCTGAACCAGGGCACTGAGTTTTAACAAAACATGTCACATGAGAAGCTAACAGAATTTATTGCACAATCCTAAGGTTCTATTCTTTATTAACTACACTTTGTACTGCCCAGTAGCAAGAACTCTGTAAGTATTTCATAAAACAGAGGTGATGCCATAAAATGAGAGAATAAAGTATACTATAAATCAAACACAAAACAGCCACAGAATAAATTTAAAACCAACCACAAAAGGCTTCAGCAATGTAAGTAGCAGTATTGCCGTAAAAACAAACAGACTAATAAGCTTGCAGAATAAAATGTGCCTAACCGAGCACAGAAAACAACAGTGTTTTTAAACCAAGCAGACTAATAACCTTGGGGAACAAAATATTCCTAAATAATGCACAAAAGAGCTCAGTTTGGCCACTTTGTCTGAGAAGGGCCTTCCACCACTGGGCAGACTCAACAAGAAGGTCTTTCATCTTGTAGTTCCCTTCCTCACATAATTTGAGAGGTTTGTCCATAGCAGGATTTCAAGAAATGATCTTTGTGTTAATGAAGATGCATATAAGTGCGTGGATGCATGGGTTGTAATCTTATATGCATATCCACAAATGTATGTTTGATTCAAATCAGTGGAATTAACTTTTTGGGTGAAAGTTTGTAGATTTGCAGCTTGCATGTATTAAAGAAGTACTATTCTAGGATTTCAAAACATAAATGTTTATGATGAGGATTACAACACTGAATTATTTCACAGTACATGCTGTTTTCTCTTCTTTGTATGTCTCTGTAATAAATATACCTGAACTAAAACTTGTGCATGAGATTTAGTTGCTTCATCTTTTGTATACACTTCATTCAACTTCAGTGTAGCAATAATATTATTGCTGTCCAAGGGTCTTATCATATCACTCCTTTATTCTGCATTATTTCGTTTTTAATCAGCCCTGGATAGACTTGTGAGCACTGACACTATCTCACCTTTCCTGCAGTTGCATTTTAAGAGTGTAATTTGCATGGAGTTTTTGTCTACATCAATTGCATCATTATCAATTGTTATACCCTGTGGTTGGTTTGAATATTGTTCTTAAGTTGTGTCCGTAATAGTGCTACAACAGCAAAATGGTATAATTCTAGGATGTAAGTCCCTCATATTTGATGCCTATACCAAGAATTATTTTTCTGGGTTGCTGTGAGTTTTCCGGGCTGTATGGCCATGTTCCAGAAGCAGTCTCTCCTGACGTTTCACCCACATCTATGGCAGGCATCCTCAGAGGTTGTGAGGTATATTGGAAACTAAGCAAGGGAGGTTTATATATCTGTTTCTCCCAGGGTGGGAGAAACAACTCTTGTCTTTTGGAGGCAAGTATGAATGTTGCAATTTATCACCTTGATCATTTATTTATTTATTTATCTCATACATTTATCTCCCATCCTTCTCATCACTTGAGGGGTATTCAGAGCAGCCTCACAATCAGCAACCATTAGATGCCCAAACAAAGACAATTGTAATAACAATTTACATTTGAAACAAATAGTTGAAATATCAAATATAAAAACATCCAATTAAAATTACTCAAGTTCAAGTCATAATCCAGGTCTGTCCTGGATGCGATTAGCTTTGCAAAGCCTTGCAGCTTCAACCCTGGCTGATTCCTGCCTGGGGAAACCCTTTGTTAGCAGGTGTTAGCTGCCCCTGATTGTTTCTTGTCTGGAATTCCCCTGTTTTCAGAGTGTTGTTCTTTATTTATTGTCCTAATTTTAGAGTTTTTTTAAATACTGGTGGCCAGATTTTGTTCATTTTCATGGTTTTCTCCTTTTTGTTGAAATTGTCGACATGGTTATGTATTTCAATTGCTCCTCTGTGTAGTCTGACATGGTGGTTGTTAGAGTGGTCCAGCATTTCTGTGTTCTCAAATAATATGCTGTGTCCAGGTTGGTTCATCAGGTGCTCTGCTATGAATGACTTCTCAGGCTGAGTTAGTTTGCAGTGCCTTTCATCTTCCTTGATTCGTGTTTGGGTGCTGCATTTGGTAGTCCCCATGTAGACTTGTCCACAGCTGCATGGTATACGGGAGACTCCTGCAGAGGTGAGAGGATCCCTCTTCCCCTTTTCTGAACATAGCATTCATTGGATTTTCTTAGTGAGTCTGTAGATAGTTTGTCTTTTTCTGTTCTCAAAACAGGGCCTGAGTGTAAACACAGTTGTACATAGTGTAAGTAAACTATTACAGTATGACATATTGTGCAGTTTGGAACAGAATGCAAATTTTATAAAATGTGTGAAATAAATTAGACTTTACCATAACATTACAAATCAACCTTTTAATTGCAGCCAAAGATTGGAATTAAAAGCACAAATAGCAGATGCTTTCATAACAGAGTTCCAGCTTTCTCCAGAAGAGATGAACATCCTTCGAGGTGCAAGAGATGGGCCTGTTACAGAGGTAACTATACTGTGAAGATATAGTAGTAGCTTTATAGCCTGGCAGCTTAGGAAGAATTTCCCCCCAATTCTCACTTTTCCTTTATTATGATATAATAATGTTTCCTATAACAAGGCTTCACAAAGTGGGTGGACACACAAAGATTTTTCAACACCTTGTCTGTTATATAACAGTTGCCTGGAAGTCCATGAATAAGAGAGACCCCAAAGATCTCGAGGTGTGAAGGAAGCAGGAACTAGTAAGATGTGAGAACAGATTTCAGTCCTGTGTGAAGATAGAAGGGCTTTTCATGGGACCTAAACTTCAAAATGTAGGCTTGATTTCAAAAATAGAAGTAGTATAAACTCTTGCTTTATAGTTGTTTTGCAAAATGTTATTTGAGTGGTGGTTGCTCAATTCCTATGCTGTTTTGTTACATTGTGCTGCTTCTTCCATTCCTTGCTATTTCCCATAACATGTATAGTCATAGGACTTGTTTTGAGCAAACATTCCAATAAAACCAAACATTCTATTCCGCACACATGGCTCGCCCACTGTCACTGTGGTTGTAATTTTATATTGCTAATGTATTTATATGTTTTGTTTTTTTCTTTTATTAATATGTAACTATGATGTTGTTGCTTGTTGTTTGTATTTTTGTTTTTACTTTGTTGTAATTTGTTGTTTGGGCTTGGCCTCCTGTAAGCCACCCTGAGTCCCCGTTGGGGGAGATGGTGGCGGGGTATAAATAATAATAATAATTATTATTATTATTATTATTATTATTATTATTATTCTGAAAGCTCATGAGCACCAATAGAAACCAATATTTATTTATGCTTTTCTACTTTCCAGTTTGAATTGTTAGCCACTCCACCAAACAATATGGCACAAATTGTGGGCTTCATCCAAGCTCATGGTTTGTTTGAACCAGAACATTGTAGTGACCAGATTCCTAGCTTGAGACTGCAAAAAAAGTCATTTTGACTCATTGCTATTATGTCAGTTCAAAGGTCTCAAATGCATGCAAATTTTTGAGATCTAATGATCTCTTCATTGAGGTAGATATTACAAAATTAGTTTTGCTTTAGGAGCAGAATAGGAGTGAGGAGAATGCTAACTATTTAGAAGTAACATGAGGATAGTTAGAATGCAGGAGATAGAACTGACAGTCCTGTCATTTTTAATGAGGACAGGAGTCTTCTTTGTGAATTCTGTATGTGCAAGGTCATGTTTAAGTTGATGGAAGTAAGTCTAAGAATAGTCATCTCTCTGTTAACACTAATCCTATATCTTTTTATTGAAGAATTTTTTTAAAGTATTGGGAAGAGTCAAGCAAATTCACAATGATGTCAAAATCCTTCTCCGCACAAACCAGCAGAGATCAGGGTGAGTCTTCAGAGAACAGATACAGAGCAACCCCTGAGAAGTATTATACTTCATTGATGGAGTTCAACTATATAATGTATGCTATTTGTAATACAATGTTGTTGTGTGCCTTCATATCATTTCTGACTCATGGCAGTCCTAACACAGGACAAGATATGCAGGGGCGGCTCAACCCATTTCACAAAGTAAGCGTTTGCAGTATAGTTGATTTTGCCCAGGGGCGCTCTTGAGGCGCTCTTGGGGGAAAATAGACCTTGACATATGCGAGTTGTAGTTACTGGGATGTATAGTTCACCTACAATCAAAGAGCATTCTGAACTCCACCAATGATGGAATTGAACCAAATATGGCACACAGAACTCCCACAATGAACAGAAAATATATATCAGTGATTGGTTGGGGGAGGGGGAGGCGCCAAAATACTGTTTGCTTACCGTTGAAAATTACCTAGGGCCGCCTCTAAAGATATGTTTAGAGTGGGTTTACCTTTGCCTTCCTCTGAGACTGAGAGAGAGAGAGAGAGATTTTCCCCAAGGACACCCGAAGGATATCTATGGCTAAGCAGGGATTCAAATCCTGGTCTCCAGGGTCGTTGTCTGATGCTCAAACCACTACACCACATTGGGTTTCAGTAATAATATGTAGAAATGTATATCGATAAAAGTTGTGTAGATGAATGACATATTTAAGATGTTTTTGTTTACACAAAAGACATTTTAAAGTCTTTTAATGTTACAATTTGCAGCCTGGAGATTATGGAACAGATGGCTTTACTTCAAGAGACTTCATATGAGCAACTCTACCGATGGGCACAAGGTATCTTTTAGTCTTTTTGAAATTACTCTTTGTTTCTTAAAAAAACTATATGGTCACACGCTGTTACTTACTTAAATGTGTAACTGTAGTCAGTACTCTTGGGTTGAACATCTTGGTTAAATATAACTCTGAAGCCACTGTAGCTGTGAATTTTAACTTTTCAACCTCCAAGTCTTCAGGATGGATCTACACTGCCATGTAATCCAGATTTTCAAAGCAGATAATCCACATTATCTGGTTTGAACTGGATTATATGAGTCTATGCTGCAATATAGTCCAATCCAAAGCAGATAATCTGGATTTTATATAACAGTGTAGAAGGGACCTCAGATTTACCTCTGAGCAGAAATATCAGTAGTGGCATGGAGAGTCATACTAGTGACTTCTTGTGTTTTCTGCAACTGTGCTGTTACGCATGCATTTCCCTTAGCAAACAAGTGATAAAAGGCAGGCGTGTGTCCTTCAGTGTATAGTGGACACCGGCTTGGATGACAGTGCTTTATGAAAACGAAAATAGTAAAATCGCAATGTTTTCCCTTAAATTTTAACAGTGTAAGATAGAGACAGGAGATTTTAAACGTTTAATGATGAAGGAGTGTTATGTTTGGCCTGAATCCAAATACTAACATGAAAATGAGAATGTTTCTTCTTGTTATTTTGTAGGTGAATGCAGGGCTTTAACCCAAGAATCCTGTGATATTTCTCCAGTTCTAGCGCAAGCAATGGAAGCTTTACAAGACAGGCCTGTTCTGTATAAGTATGTTCCATGTTTTCATGACAGCAAGTGATATAGTTTTGGAATTAATATGATAGAACTTGCCCTGACTAGTACCTAAACTAAAACGTTACAGGTTCATGGCGAGATAAAGTGTCTCAAGAGACCTATGACTTACGTCACTCCACATTTCCATTGCTTCTTCCTGCTAACATTTAGAATGACAACCTATAATATCAGTAGGCTTTGCGTACTTGCTTGCAGTTCACACTCATGGCATCATGCAGCTGTTCCCAGGTAGAAGGAAAAGAGACACAGGATGCTATCTCTTATAACATCAGGTTCTACCCATTTTATCTTTATTTTAGTTTAGTTTAGTTTAATAAGTCGGTCTGCAAGTTGCTAGGCCTCTATTGAGAGCATTAGATAGGGGAAGCCCTGGTCCTTGAAAGCAGACTTCACAGCATCTCATGGCCAGTCCAAAGAACTGTATTACTGGTGTTCATGCCCATTTTCTATCCTTGAAAGTCCTTTCTGCGCTCCATGACTTTGCCCCATCATATCCACAACATGTCAGAAAGTTCCTTAAAAATTACATCAAGTTTGGCAAAGGGGGAAGAGACAAAAGAGTAAAATATTAAAGGCATTTATCAAAGATTCTTATTCTAATAATTTGATAGGCAACATCAGCTTGTGAGCCATATATGGGTCCCCCTGCCTGCTCTTGTCTGTCATAACCAATAGGAAAATATGGATTTATTGTATTGTTTTATTGTTTTAATGCTTGTTGATGTATTGTTTTAATTATTATTTATGTTTAATTGTGGTTTTACTATTGTAATTGTTTGTATTGGCATCGTATCGGTGCCCAATGTAAGGCATTGAATTTTGCCATTATTTATGTGTAATCTGCTTTGAGTCCCCCCAGGGGTGAGAAAGGCGGTATATAAATACTGTAAATAAATAAATAAATAAATAAATAATATTGTCGATCCTCTGAAGATGCCAGCAACAGGTGCAGGTGAAACATCAGGAGAAAATGCTACTCGACCATGGCCATACAGCCTGGAAGCCACACAACACCCTATGGGTTTGTTGCTTTTATGCTTCTCAGAAATGAGAGCCCCCACTTGAACAATTGGACTTAAGACCTATTCAGTATGAGAAACTTCCAAGGAGTGCTTGATATTGGCCACAAGGTGGCAGTAATGAAGTACCCTTGTATAGATCGAACCTGCCATACTGAAATACACTGAAAAATTGTACTTTTATTTGTGGTTTCATGACACACTATCCTTTGAGAGCAATATATGTGGAAGCGCTTTTGAATCATTCTCAGATTCAGTTCTCTGTTTCTTTTTCAATCCTTCACACTAGAAAAAAAATGTGAGTGATAGGCCTCTGTTATATTGCTTCCAGACTAGTCCAAAAATTAAATAACTACTCATTGCAATAGCATACATAATATGGATGGTAATATAGGAACAAGGCCATCTCAAAAGCAGTTGCCAACTATTTTGCCAGAGGCAAATGTATTTTTTTATTAGGATTCAGAAGCAACAAGCACTCAAGTGTTTCACAGTTCAAGAAAGAAACCAACTCTTACAGGAGACTTGAGTCTTTTAGGAACATAAAAATGACTGGAGCAACTGTACACACCAGACTTATCTACTTGATATTAAAATAGACTAATGCATTTTTTCCTTATACCAACTTGCTTCCACATCTACTCTGGGAGCAATATTATAGGGACTAATCATGCTCTTCTGCCAAGTGGGAAAATGTGTTGCTGATGCAAAAAATAGCAAAAACTCGGTCCAGTATAGACCTTGAGTAATTTAATACTTGCTCAATTTGAAAATTTTGTGCCATCTTAATTAATTATTTATTTACTTACTTACTTAATTTATATACTGTTTTTCTCATCCTGAGGGGACTCAAAGTGGTTTCCAACATAATCGTGGCAAAATTCAATGCCGAACATGCTTGCAAAAACCAAAACATAATTTGTAGACAATAACATATATTTTAAATTAAGAACTTTAAATTAAGAGGGTCTTTTGCCCAGGAAGTTTTTTGTGCAGCAGGTTTCCATACCCATAAAATGATATTTCTTTCGATTGTAGATACACTCTTGATGAGTTTGCAACTGCCAGAAGAAGTGCTGTGGTCCGTGGTTTCATAGATGCTCTCACCAGAGGTGGTCCCGGAGGCACCCCCCGACCCATCGAAATGCATTCCCATGATCCTTTAAGGTACAACAGTTGTAAAAGTGCTTTTTTGTTGCTAAGATAATCTATGTATTGGCCTTTCGTTCTTTCTTGTATTTTGCTGCTGATCTTATTTATAATGGTTATTTTTATTGAATTCTGTTGTTTTATTCTGCTCATCTTCTTCACTGCCGTACTAGTAGTTTAAATTAATTTTAAATGCATAAAACAATAAAATTAACATGTCATGGTTCTTGGTTTCAGATATGTAGGAGATATGTTGGCATGGCTGCATCAAGCTACAGCTTCTGAAAAAGAGCACCTGGAAGCCCTGTTAAAGTACATAACTACTGAAGGTATTACTCAGTTATAAGAAATGTGGATGTGATTTCGTTACGTAATGTGATGAGAAGCAATTACCAGTTTGTCTTCAATTTTTTTCTGTATCGGTACTCCTGATATTGGAGTAGTACTGATAGTGATATTGATCTTGTCGAACTCAAATGTGAAAGCTCAAGCATGTTAAATATGGGGGCGTTGATCCTTTAAGACTGTAGACAAGGAGGAAGCGGATGTAAAGTAAGAGTATATGATATTTTTATATGTATTATTTAGATAGTAGACTATGACCCCTTAAAGGAAATATATTATCAGATAAAAGATTATGGAACATTAATAGATAGAAAGTATTGCACTGTATGCAACAAACACTTGCAAATGTATGTTTACTTGAATGAATAAATAAATCATAGTTCTCCTGCAATCCATGAAGTGGTTGAGTTGCTTCCATTGTGTTTGCTTTTGTGACCAGCGTTAACATGTATGCTCAGGTGCTTTGAACAATATCCATTGTGTGTTTACTTGCAGGAGTAGAAGAAAACATGCAAGAAGTGGTTGGACATATCACAGAAGGTGTTTGCCGACCTCTCAAGGTAGAGCATAAACTATTACATGTAGAGAACCTGTGAATTATTATTATCATTATCAACAACATGATAATATTATTAATCATGGTAAATGACCACAATGCTTTCTGATGCTGTCATGATGTTGAACTCTTAAGCATCATTTAATGTTCCTAGTCAGTCGAAAGGCAGGTCAGGGAATAGTTCCGTTCAGGTTTTAATTCTTTATCGCCATAGGTCATCACAATGTAAAAACAAAGGGATAAAGCAAATAGCAAATAACAGAGTTAAATTATAATGTGGAAATTCCAATATACTTTTAATATTCTAAACATACCAAAAAAAATTCAAATATACAAAAAAAGCCAGTGAGCAGTGAGACTAGTGCTATTAACGAAGGTGCAGCTCTTTAGCGATACTAGAATCTTTATTAAAAAGTAAAATTTATGTGTTTTGACAGCCAGACCAGTTATTTTTAAATGCCCACAAAGTATTTTTCTCTAATTTCCTGTAACAAAGAACAAATAAACAAATAGTGAGGGAGGTTGTCAGTGTTATCCAGGCCACAGGAACCATAATGTAAATGGCAAGGAGACTTAGGCTAATTGCGGAGAGCATTAGCTGGAACCTAGTTAAACTCCCTGAAACAAAACTTTTCAATTTAAAAGTATCTTCTGAGCCTATAAGGTGTGTAAATAAATTATACTATGAGGAAATTTAAACTGAGGTGGAATAGGAAATTTTTTTCTTGCATGAACATATAGTTTGAATTTTTTTATTTGATGGAAACTTGTCTTTCTGGGAAAAATAAATTTCCAAAAACCAGATGAATAAAGAAGACATGTGATATTTTGACACTAATATATATTTTTATTAGAAGCTAAGAGCCAGTTGTTCCAGAAAATATAATTTTTCTTAGATGGTTTCTGGTATTCCTTATAGACTTTACCAAAAATTAAAGATAGAGATAAACAGACTGATCTTCATGAGCTAGGCTGTGAGCTCATTTCCAGCTGCAAACTCCATAGCTGGTGCAATGTGGCGCTCCCAAGATAGTTCTTAAAATTCTGTTCTGGTTGCCACCTAGGTCTGCAGGAACTTGAAAACCACAAATCTCAGATCCATAGAGGTGCAGTGTTGTTTTGAACTGAACTGTGTTACATATCTTTTAAAATTCTTTTAGCAAGGGTGTGATTTTTTAAAAATACCATTAATGGTTTAATTCAATTTCAATGCTCACTTTTGGTATATTTTAATTGCTTGTTTTGTTTTTGTTTTTTAAAAGTGAGTTGTTTTGAGACCCATTTTTAGGGGGAGATGGAGAACTAGATACATCATCATCACCACCATCACCACCACCATCATAGATTTAGAACATTTTCTCCATAGGTTGCTGGTCATAGTGGAAGAGTCTTAGAATCTAAAATAGCCATATTTTCTTGTAATTGATTTTTAGATAGATGATGAATTAAATTGAACTTTTAAAAAATACCCTACAAATTAAACACGTGTTTCTTTGTTTCTCATTGTATTTCATCAGGTTAGAATTGAACAGGTGATAGTGGCTGAACCAGGAGCAGTTCTTCTATACAAAATTTCTAATCTTCTTAAATTCTATCACCATACCATCAGGTAAGCAAAATGCAAAACTGAAAATAAAATACCCTTTTCCCCTTGGGATTTCAGTGCGAAGACTGTTAGTTTGAAGAGAAAAAATAATGATCATCTCCCAAAGTGCTATTTTTATTAAGAAAAAACACCCATACTTTTTAAAAAACCTTTTCTTCCCGTTGTTGATAGTTGAATTTAAATATATCTAGGCATTATAGCACAAAGTTCATAAGGTATTTCCAGATTAGCATCTTATTTTGAAAAAATTTCTAGGTCCTCACTTGGGCCCTTACCCAATTTATGAATATGATGCTGATAGGGATCAAAACATGAGTGGAGAATGTGTGGTCCCTCTGATGTTCTTAGACTGCAGCTCCCACTATCTGTCACCAGTGGCTGTGGTGGATTTGCAGTCCAACAACATCTGGAGAAAACGCATTTCCCCTCTCCATTTTTAGGACCTAACTTCAAAACTGTATATTTGATAACAGGAAAAAATATGGTGCACAATAGAAAGGATTTAAATCAGCTGTTTTAAAGTGCTGAATACAAGAAAATAAATATCTCAGGTATTTTCTGTCCCTTGTCTTCATTTTTTTCAGTAATATTGTGGGGAACAGTGCTGCTGTGCTCTTAACAACCATAGAAGAGATGCATCTGTTGAGTAAAAAGATATTCTTCAATAGTTTGGGCCTTCATGCAAGTAAACTGATGGATAAGGTATGTTTTACAAATGAGTGGTTTTCTCTTCTGCTGCCATAGAAAAGTCTTGATATTTGTGTGTCAACTGATATAATAATATAATAAAACTTTATTTATACCCCGCCACCGTCTCCCCAAGGGGACTCGGGGCGGCTTACATGAGGCCAACCAAACCCAGCAGTACAACAATGCAAGTATACAATATAAAAATAAAACAATAAAATTTAAGAAAATAAGATAAAATACAAGAAACAGTATAAATAAATACACCAGAACAATATGAAAGCACAATATTTGAACACAGAAAGTTCAAATATTGATCTTCTGTATTACAAGATGGCATTGGATTATAGCTTAAATACTATGCAATACAGACTCTTTAAAAACAGATTCCTTAGCTCATCAACAGTCTTGAACCAGCAGATCCAAGTTCACTGATCAATCAGTGAGTAATTTATTACAATCATAGACCAGCATAATGCTGACTGTCTTACTTGTGCCACTTTCTCTCACATGTTACCACTGCTAGAAGGCTGTTAGGAATTGTGGGAACTGAAATCCAAAACACCTGGAGGGCCAAATTTTGCCCATGCCTGCTGCTATATACAATACATAAGTGAGGTTTTGAGAAACATGCTCCTTCTATATGTTATTAGGTCCACGCCCTCAATATGTCCAGAGCTTCTGAGCTTGTTTTATTACAGTATTCATTATTGTTTGTTTTGCAGATTGAATTGCCACCTGCAGACCTTGGCCCAAGCTCTGCACTGAACCAAACACTTGCCCTGCTGCGTGAGGTTCTAGCATCTCATGACTCCTGCGTTATTCCTTTGGATACTCGTCAAGCTGACTTTGTACAGGTACATTCATGGCTACACTTTCGTGAATCTATCATTACCAAGCTATAACTCTCTGGCCGAAGAATCAGGTCTATTCATGCCAGAGAGCATTTTTACTCTTTCTCTTACTACCCTGAGAACAAGCCCTATAAGGAACGGCTTAAAGAGCTGGGCATGTTTAGCCTGCAGAAGAGAAAGTTGAGAAAGAGACATGATGAGGGCCATGTATAAATATGTGAGGGGAAGTCATAGGGAGGAGAGAGAAAGCTTGTTTTCTGCTGCTCTGGAAACTAGGACGCAATGGGAAAATGGCTTCAAACTACAGGAAAGGAGATTCCACCTGAACATGAGGAAGAACCTCCTAACCGTGAAAGCTGTTCAGCAGTGGAACTCTCTACCCCGGAGTGTGGTGGATGCTTCTTCTTTGGAAGCTATTAAACAGAGGCTTGGATGGCCATCTGCCAGGGGTGCTTTGAATGTGATTTTCCTGCTTCTTGGCAGGGGGTTGGATGGCCCACAAGGTCTCTTCTATCTCTAGGATTCTATAGTCTATTCCCTTGTTTTTCAGAAAAAAACTACCGTTTATTGTCGAAAGCTTTCATGGCTGGAATCACTGGGTTGTTGTAGGTTTTTTCGGGCTATATGGCCATGTTCTAGAGGCATTCTCTCCTGACGTTTCGCCTGCATCTATGGCAAGCATCCTCAGAGGTAGTGAGGTCTGTTGGAACTAGGAAAATTGGGATTATATATCTGTGGAATGACCAGGGTGGTAAAAGAACTGGAAAAAGCTGGAGTTAGGTGTGAATGTTTCAACTGACCACCTTGACTAGCATTTGATGGCCTGGCAGTTGTTTGGTGTGGCTTGTTGGTGCCTGGGGCAATCTTTTGTTGAGAGGTGATTAGATGTCCCTGATTGTTTTCCCTCTGTTGTTTTGCTGTTGTAATTTTAGAGTTTTTTTTAATACTGGTAGCCAGATTTTGTTCATTTTCATGGTTTCCTCCTTTCTGTTGAAATTGTCCACATGCTTGTGGATTTCAATGGCTTCTCTGTGTAGTCTGACACAGTGATTGTCAGAGTGGTCGAGCATATGCTGTGTCTAGGTTGGTTCATCAGGTGCTCTGCTATTGCTGACTTCTCTGGTTGAAGTAGTCTGCGGAGAAGACCACCCCTAAGTCTGAAACAACTTCAAGGCACACTATGATAGGTTCGTCGTAGGGTCACAGAAGTAAAAAATAACTCAAAGACACATAACTATAACTGTGATAATTAAAGTCTGTGATTCTGTGTTTAAAAGCACAGCCCTGAAAGTAAGACTTTGCAGCCAACAGAATGTGAACATGTCCACATCTTGGATATCCATATTTCTTGGGATGTGTATATTGTATTTAATATGCATCCCAGAGCCCTTCCAAACAGCCATATAACCCAAAATATCATGGCAGATAATCCACAATATCTGCTTTGAACTAGATTTCAGTGTGCCTTCCCAGAATAAGGAAACTCCCAGCAATATGTCCCTAATTGCACTTTATTAGTGATCTAGAACTGTCTGTACGCCCCATTTTTCCCCGAAATTCTATCCTAGTTATATTTCACCTGGTCTTGTCCAGCATTATTTTTAAAATTTTAACTATTACATTTGGCCCAGCCACTGGTTTTTAAATGTTATTGTGTTATTGTCGATGTTTACTGCCTATTTTTTGTTATGAGTTTTATTTTATTGTTTGTATTACTGCTGTTGTTGTTTTTTGCTGATGTATTGTGGGCTCGGCCTCATGTAAGCTGCACCGAGTCCCTTGGGGAGATGGTAGTGGGGTATAAATAAAGTATTATTATTATTATTATTATTATCTGACTCCACACTGCCATATAATCCACTTCAATGTGGATTTTATATAGTTGTGTGGAAGAGGCCCCAGTTGATCAAACCTGTCCTTTTCTCTGAGTACCTTTGGACATGACTTCCAAGCATGACTTCCAGACATGACTTCCAAGTGTCTTTGGCCCGCTTCCACACTGCCCTAGATCCCAGGATCTGATCCAGATTATCTACTTTAAACTGGATAACATAAGTGTCTATTGCCAGATAATTTGAGATAAGATAATCTGGGATGAGATCCTGGGATATAGGGCAGCATGGAAGGGGCCTTCTTTTCTGATGCAACATAGCCTCACAAGTTCCTTTTGCAGCATCCCTTTTCTAACCAAGCATCACTCATCACTGACCTAATACAGAGTAAATTCCTTAAATCATTGACAGCATTATATCCTTCTACACTGCCATATAAAATCCAGATTATCTGTTTTGAACTGGATTATATGGCAGTGTAGACTCATACAATCGAGTTCAAAGCAGAAATGTGGATTATCTGCTTCGATAATCTGGATTATATGGCAGAGGAGAAGGGGCCTCAGTCTCTGCTAAGAGACTTAATACGATTTCCTCAATCTTATCTCCTCTTCTTTGGGAAGTTGGTACAATGAGAAATAGCTGAGACTTGTCATTGGGTACAATAATTCTTTTATGTGTGCTCTTTTATCTCTGCCTCCCCTCTTCCCTTCAGGTCCTCTCCTGTGTGCTGGATCCGCTGCTACAGATGTGCACTGTCTCTGCTAGTAACTTAGGATCTGCTGACATGGCAACCTTCATGGTGAATTCACTTCATATGATGAAGACAACACTAGCTCTGTTTGAATTCACAGATAAACGGCTTGAAATGTTACAGTATCAGGTAAATGTCCAAAGTCAACCTCCTGGTGTTTTCTTTGCCATTAAACATTAACAGGAAATAAAACATAAATGTGTGTATCCTCACAGCTTTATATATAAAGTCAACATGCAGGTGCATACAACCACAAAAAACTTCATTAATGGGGAGTTAAGATAAAAGAAACCCAAGGCAGTGAAGCAGGGAAATGTAAAGCTCAGCCATTCCTGCAGCATGAGCTATTTTTAAATGAACGGCCACACAAAATGCTGTCGTAATCCACCATTTGCTTTTGTGGATCGAATCTCCATCTCTATTTTATGCCATTCCTCTCAGGAGTAGATGCGTTGCACAGTTTTACATATTTTGAATCAGTCCTTTTTTGGAACCAGATATCTAGTGGTTTTCACAACTATGAGCCCTTTCACACAGCCATATAACCCAGAATATCAAGGCAGAATAACCCACAATATCTGCTTTGAATTGGGCTATCTGAGTCCACACTGCTATATATCCTAGTTCAAAGCAGATATTGTGGGATTTTATTCAACTGCTTGGAAGGGGCCTGAGTGGTGCAAATAGACATCCAACTAATCAATGGGATTTTTCGGTGTAATAATTAATATATTATAGAAATAGAGCAGGCAGTCATAGACACTATTTAATATTATTTGTCTGCGGTATTTATATACCACCCTTCTCAACCCCAAAGGGGACTCAGGGTGGTTCACAGTGTTGGCAACAATTCAATGCCATTGATAAAAATTGAACCTCCCCTGATAAAACATTAAACATTATTAAACACAGCACATAAAACGACATCACATATCACACAAAGATATACTCATTGTCCGTAAACAGTCCCGGGTCATTGCACTTTCAACTTTCTTTAACTTTAAATATTCCTATGATAGGAATTTGTAGATGGATGTATAGCAGGGATGTTATTGTAGGTGATTCAATAATGTAGGATTCTACTTGAAATATCCTGCACTGAGAGATATAGCTCTGATGCTGTAGCTACAAGTTGAGCATTCCTTATCTGGAGTTCTGAAATCAAAATACTCCACAATAGTCCACTTGGGTGGCTGAGATAGTGGTGCCTTTGCTTTGTGATGGTTCAGTGCAAACAAATTATGTTTTGTGCACCAAATCATTATTAAGATAAAATTAAAGGTTCCCTCTGACATTAAGTCTAGTCATGTCCAACTCTGGGGGGTGGTGCTCATCTCAGTTTCTAAGCCGGAGAATTGGTGCTGTCCATAGACGTCTCCAAGGTCATGTGGCCAGCATGACTGCATGGAGCGCTGTTACCTTCCCACGAGAGTGGTATCCATTGATCTACTCACATTTGCATGTTTTCAAATTGCTAGGCTGCCAGAAGCTGGGCCTAACAGCAGGAGCTAATCCCCAGATTTGAACTACCGACCTTTCGGTCAGCAAGTTCAGCAGCTCAGTGGTCTAACCTGCTCTGCCACTGGGGGCCCTAAATCATTATTAATCATGTATAAAAATACCTTCAGGTTGTGTGCATATGGTGCATAGGAAACATACATGAACTTATGTTTAGATTTGGTTCTCATCTGCAATAATCTCATTTACATATATGTAATACAGATATCCCAAAATCTGGAAAAAAAATCTAAAATCCTGAACACTTCTGTCCCAAGCAATTTGGATAAAAGACACTTAACCTGTACAATATCTCTCAGTTCTCCCCTCCAAGTTCCTACCTTTGAAGCCCCACAGTCTCCCTGCCACAAGGTAGACATTTTCAGTACACTGAAGAAGAAGACAAGGAGTAAGGATGTGTCTAGTTCTTTCCAAATGTTTTCAAAGTAAGCAGAGCTAGTGGTGAGGAATACTTGGAGATGTTGCTTAACAACATTGGCAGGGCTGCATTATTTCCTCTCTGGCATAAAGGGAGCCTTGAGAAAATACGTGTTCAGGAATCTTAAATACCATTAATCCCCCCCCCCCCCCCCCAAACACACACACACACACTAATCTATTACACTATGTAACATTATTTTTGTTCCTGGGTTATAAATATTTTTTCCTAGTTGGTTCTATCATAAAAACATGGGAAAAGTTTATGACACTGCAGAATATATTTTTTTTTGCGAGTCGTCCTGCAACACTTTTTGTAACAACTTAAGTGTATTCCTTAAATCCATAAACTATTAAAAGTACACAAATCATTGTTAGATAGATTCTTTATTGACAAGGAGGAAAAGCTAACATCATTAGAAACATAGAGGAAGCACTTTTAAAAAACTTAAAGTCTAAAGTCTTCTTTAAGAGTGAAAAAAGTTGAATTTTGTACTATATTTAACATCTTTTTGTTACATTACACTAGTTTTCATAGTCCCAATTTTCTTTCCATAATGAACCGTTACTTTGAATACAATCTCAATAACTAAACATATTGTGTTTATTTCAGATTGAAGCACATCTTGATACCCTTATAAATGAGCAAGCCTCTTATGTTTTAACTAGAGTGGGACTCAGCTACATATATAATGTTGTACAGCAACACAAGCCAGAACAGGTAAGCTGTAATTTTGGAAATCCTGAATCCCACCAATTTCTGTGTTTCTTTGAGTAGATTGCTGTTATTATGTAATTATGCTGTGATCTGATAACATGCTGTTAGAATGCTAAATAAAGTTATAAGTATATGTCTGTATACTGCTGGGGTTCCTTCAGTGTTGCAACGAATAATTTGAAATGATTAAATTTATTGGGATCTGCAGTGTTATGTTTGCCAATTTTATGTTGCCAATTGAATGTTTGCCAATTTTATGGTTTTTGTTTGGAAGCCCTTTTGGGGAGAGAGCGGGTGAGTTAAAAATAAACTATTATCATTATCATTATTATTATACTCTGAAAGGCAAAAACATGTCTTTGAAACTTTAGGATTCCAAGAAACTGCAGCCAAAGCCCCCAGAGTATGCAGAGATAATAGAGCTAATTTTGGAATCCCAATATTCATTTTGCTTTTTAAAATCCATCTGGTTCAAATGTTTTTTCATATATTAATGTTCATACCTAACATTCATAAATAGCATTTGATATATTTATTTATTTACCCCATTTATATATCGCCCTTATCAACCCTGAAGAGAACTCAGGGCAGCCTTACAAAGGCAACAATTCAATGCCTTATATTAATACATGGATAAATAAACAAAAATGTTAAAACCAAACCTATTAAAAACATAGCATTAAAACCTCAATTAAAATTGCATAATCCAAATCATATTCCAGAGCCAATCCAAGTCATTATGTTGATTTGTAGTCTCATATTGCGCTACTCCTGTTATTGACCGAAAGCCTGATCCCAGGGCCATGTTTTCAGTTTTTTCCTGAAAGTCAGGAGGGATGGGGCAGATCTAACTTCACTGGGGAGGGAGTTCTGTAGACGAGAGGCCACCATTGAGAAGGCCCTGTCTCTTGTCCCACCAAGTCGTGCTTGCGAGGGGGGTGGGATCGAGAGCAGGGCCTCCCCCAATGATCTTAACGTCTGAGGTGGGTCATAGAGGAAGATACATTCAGATAGGTACTACAAGCCAGAGACCTTGGCATTATAAAGTTTGCTAATGCCATGCTTTGTACCTGTTTACTTTGTTGCCGTATTGACAAACTTGGTCCGTTAACCAAATCAAACTTGCATTGAAACTGTTCTACAACCCTGGCTTGTATGAGTGCTTTAACCTTAATCTCAAGTTTACATATAAAACTGCTTCGTAATGAAAAACTATTATTTACCAGTGTCCTTTTTATTATTATTTTTACTACATTTATATTCCTCCCTTCTCACTCCGAAAGGGACTCAGAGTGGTTTCACAGATAGGCAGCAATTCGATGGCATAAAAACATGCATAAAGTAAAATAACATACATTGACTATTGGAGGATAAGAGTGGAGAAGAGAAATAAATGTATATAAAGGGTAATTTGTATTTCGTGAGAGTGTAGAACAGACTTAAGTACATGCAATACCCAAGGAAAAAAACACATATTCCTGTGGGATTGTACAGAAGAATGGTTCCATGGACAGGAAATGTAACACGTGGATCTAGTTTTTGTGTTCCTGAGGTGGAGAAAATAATGGTGTTCTAGATCTATGTGAGTCACATGAGAAGCTTCAGCCATTCAAAAGGGAAGGAAGAGAAGGGCATCTTTCAGTCAGGTTATGAGGGGCAGAAAGAACTAGAAGGCGAGAGGATCAGACAAAACATGGCTATGCATCTTTTGGAGAACTTAAGGGGAGCACTGTCGTATTGATCTTGTAAACTATTTTGGGAGGCTCTTTTACCTCATGAGGGGAAGGAAGAAGCTTTAAATAAGTAAGTAAATAAATAATATCTGGTGCATGAGTTAAACACATTGAAAGGACTTAATCAATATAACAAATGCAAAATTCCATGGATTTGCTTTGATATATAGTGTACTTAGATTTTAGCAATCATACACACACACGCACACACATGTACACTTACAATATGTATGTATTTAATTAGTTTTGCTATATTTTTAGGGTCCCCTGGCAAATATTCCAAGTATGGATGCCATGTCCTTAAAAGCTGCAATGGTAAGATATTGACATTTCATCTTTGAACTATGTTATATTTTTAAAAACGCTGTTTGGGGGCAGTAGGGTAATGAAAATGTTGGTGCTGCAGATGGCACCACTGTTTATGTTGCTTCGTAGGGTAAAAAAAGGACATATCCTATTTCCAAAAGATTTATCTAAAATGTAAAAGGGAGAATTGAGACAGAAAGGGAAGGGAAGGGAGGCGAGACAAAAGAGGAAGTAAATACAATGGGCTCTTGGTTTCTGCTGGGGCTTGATTCCAGGACCCTCTGCGGATACCAAAATCTGTGGATATTCAAGTCCCATGAAATACAATGGCATAGTAAAATGATATTTCTTATATAGTAAAATGGTAAAATCAAGGTTCCAGTTGTATATAGTTATTTCAGTTGCATCTGATTAGTTGGTAGTTAGATTTGGGGCATAAAAATGAAAGGGGATTTCATGTCAACCAATTTAGTGACATTGTGGTGATTCTCTTCTTTTTGGCCTACCTCACAATAGTAACAAACATTGAGATGTCCACAAAAGTATGAAAGAGATTAATCATGCTGGAACAGATTGGCAAAGCAATTTTTACAAAATGGTAGAAATTTCATGGCACAGATAATTACCTTGGGTATACGTAATGTTATCTTAGGATCCTTCTATACTGTCATTATACTCCAGGACATGATACCAGATTATTGCTTATCCCAGGTTATATGTCAGTGGAGACTCGTATATTCCAGTTCAAAGTAGATTACCTGAGATTAGATTCTGGGATAAAAGGACAGTGGAGAAGTGGCCTTAGAAATGTAAAAATTGATGCTCACCAAATTCCATTCTGATCAAATCAGCCCTTCTGGTGTGTAATTTGTAATTAGTACTGCTTTAATTGGAGCTAGAGAAATAAAGAACGGATCTTGCATACATAAAGGTTAGAGGTAAGGAGCAGGATTAAGTTTCCTGTACGAAATAATGTGAGCCATAGAATAATTCATGGGAAAGAGCCAAGACTGGTGAAGAGCTACCTGGCTGCAGAGGTGGGAAAAGTGCAAACCACAGGCCTCCTGTGGGCTCCCCCAAGACTATTCTTGAGTCTCTCAGCCCCCCAAACTAGGGATCAATTGAAAAGGCTCTCAGACATGCTAGTCCCAAGATGAAGATCTTCCCAGAACCCCAAAGGGCTTTTAGTAAAACCAAAAAAGAAAAAAGGGAGAGTTGATTTTAAAAAATCAAGGAGGGAAACGTAGGAAGGTGCAAGAAAAAAATAGCTGGGTTCCAGTCCTCTCAGATCTTGCAAGAGGCTGATGTGGTCTTCCTACTCCCTGCCCTAGAGTTGATTTCATATTGCATTTCTCTGTTGACCTCAAAAGATATACTGAGCAGTGCAATCACGGAAGAAGAAGCACCTTTCTCTACCTCCTCTCACTTTTGTTGAAAGTGAGACAGGGACCAGCAGACATACTGTGACCTTATCTCCTCACCTCATCTCCCAAAACTTTTAAAGCACATTGTGGAGAGAATATGCTTCTAGTTTAGTGGTGAGAACCTCGAAAGCTTGAGAGTCTTGTTAGCCTCTCCCTACCAAAAACAAAATCCACTCCCACCAGAAAAAAGCCTCTGAGTCATTTATGCCAAAGAGATGCCTTTGTTTTTAACAATGAGCTAAAATTACTCCCCTTTCACTCCCAGTTTTTTTAAAGGCCTCTCCTAGATCTATATTTCCTCAGGAACAGCCCCCCAAATATACCCTAGAGCAGTAGTTCCCAACTTTATTTTGCCCAGGGACCACTTTGATTTTTCTGTTGTTAGCAGGAGCTCACAAGGTTCAAGAACAATAAACTGTGTTAATCTAAAAATAAACTTTAATCAAAACTTTTAATATATTCGTTAAACATCATATTAATATGAATCAAGAGTATTATTATAATATAGAAAAGAACATTTTAAATAGAAAATTTAATTTGGTTTGCATCAATGTGATTTTTGAACTTGCATCTTCTTTACAAGTTGGGTAATTCTGGGGCTAATATTATTGCCAAGGAGGGGGCCAAGGAAGGAAGGAGGGAGAGAAGGAGGCAAGTTAGAAGTGCTGGAGGGAGAGAGGAGGGAAGGAAGGAGGGGAGGGTGGGACGAAAATAAGGAGGAAGGGCAGGAAGAAAATAAGGGAGGATAAGAAGGAAAGAAAGTATATTATTATTATTATTATTATTATTATTATTATTATTATTATTATTATTTGAAACACAACAAGATGAGTCCACAGCAGACAAGATCACTCTGCTGGCTGTTGTATTGGATCACACGTCGGACGCTTCCCAGGGGTGATCGGCACACTGGGTGCACTGCCTGAAGACCTTGGCGTGCACTTAAACACAATTGGCGCTGACAAAATTACCATCTGCCAGCTGCAGAAGGCCACCTTACTGGGATCTGCACGCATTATTTGCCGATTTATCACACCGTCTAGGACTTGTGTTTGTGTTTAAGTGCAGGCCAAGGTCTTCAGGCATGGCACCCAGTGTGCCGATCACCCCTGGGACCACCTTTACTGGCTTGTGCCAGAGTCTTTGCAGTTTGATCTTTAAATCCTCATATTGTGTCAGCTTTTCCTGTTGTTTCTCTGCAATCTATTATTATTATTATTATTATTATTATTATTATTATTAATAATAATAATTTGAAACACAACAAGATGAGTCCACAGCAGACACTGCTGGCTGTTGAATTGGATCACATGTCAGACACTTCCCAAGTGTCTAGGACTGTGTGATGTATTATTATTATTATTATTATTATTATTATTATTATTATTATTTAAGAAGGAAAGAAGGAGGGAAACAAGCTGCGCCTCACCCAAGCTCCCACGGGCCAGCCTTTTCCATCTCCAGCATTTTGCAAAGGAGACACACCGTGAGTTCAGGCAGAAAGAGGCAGGCTCCAAAGGGCTCCTCCTCCTCCTTTTTTTTTCTTTCTTTCTTCTCTGCTCTTCCTTTCTGCTCTTTCCCCTTCCTGCCTTTCCTAGCAAGGAGCTGCTGTTGGCTTCACTCTAAAAGTCTACCATGGTAAACCAGGATACTCTTTGCTTTGAAAACACAGGTTGCATTGACACTGTGAAATTGAACTATCCCTGGCTCAGTGCAGTGCCATCCTGGGAGTTGTATTTTACAAGGTTTTGGCTTTGCTGACCATATTTTAGTTCTTGCAGACCACTGTTGGTCCGTGGCCCAAAGGTTGGGAACCACTGCCCTCGAGGGTGATTTAAAGGCAATTTTTAAAATTAGTGTTTTTGAATTTTGAATGCTGCCAGCAGAATCACATGTTGGCAAAAAAACCTATAAACTATATATACATTGGGTCTCTGTCTCTCTGTTTCTCTCACAAACATACTACCTAATGTTCTTCTGATATTTAATATAGGTCCAATTTGATCGTTATTTATCAGCACCCGACAGCCTGCTAATGCCACAGATAAATTTTCTCCTGAGCACTGCTGTTAAGTAAGTATTCTCAGAAATTATTGGCCATCATTTTGTCTCTGTGGGTGGACATTTTGCAAAGCGTAGTCACTGGCCCAGATGTGAGAAATGTCTTAGAGTTTTGATCAAAGTCACCACACCCTTGTTGCTAACTTCTAAGAATGCATGCTGTGCCAGGGAATGGCATCTTCAGGGCAGCAAAAGGGTACTTGAGGAGTTTTTACTTTCAGTTAATAAGTCAGGGGCATTCACAGTTAGAAACCCATAAAGGACTTTGGTCCCTTCTACACTGCCATACAAAATCCATATTATCTCCTTTGAACTAGATTTTATGGCAGTGTAGAAGGGACCTTTCTCCATAGGGCTGCCTCTCACATTAGCCAGCCCACCAGTTAGGTTTGGGAGTACAACACAATTCCTGGGACAAAAATGGATCCTTGCCCTGAAGGCTGAGCCCACTGCATGCCTTCCTTCTCATAGTTGATCTTGGAAGTCAGGTTGGAGTATGATTGATTTCCTGACATGAATTAACTGATCAGAACTTGGAGCTCTGTTTCCTTGTTTTGCATTCAAATTTTGAAGTTTCAGAAGCAGAAGTAATCAATTTGTTGACTATAAAGTGGAAGAAAGAATGTTAAATGTTTAGAGAAACTGACAAAAGAGAATCTGAAAATCCACTTTTAGAACTGACTTGTGTGTATGTTGATACTTTTAAAGTTATAGAGATGTATATTTGAGTTTGTTAAGTTGTGTAAGTATGTCTGTGTTTATGTTCTCATAAGTATTGTGACTTTTCTTTTTGTGTGTTTTTAATTGTTAAACATTTGATTAAAAAAAACATTAGGGGGGATTTCCACTAGCAAAGAGGTGGCAATGCTTTGCTGTGGGGAATGACTGTGTGTGAGTAAGAGGAAAGGGCTCAGGGGTCGCATGGCACATTGTGCTGCCCTCCCAGCCCCTGCCTCACAATATCGCTTCTTTATCCTAACACATAGGCTGGTGGTTCTAGGTCTAGTATAATAAGGGAATGACATAGTTGCCCTGTTTGGCCATTGTAATAAATGGCAGGTGGGGTGGGAGCAGCAGGACCTTTTTCTATCCTATTCCTATTTTCTCCAGAGATAGGTCCTCTTTCTTAAATAGATATGTGGGTTTTGAGTTTTCAATGCAGACTTTTCATTTATTGCCATTTGTTTATTTGTTTTAGACAGCAGATAATAAAACTGTCCACAGAACTTGTCTGCAGAGCTTACAGCGAAGTATATGCAGCTGTGATGAATCCTGACAATAAATATAAAGATCCAGAAACACTATTGCACAGATCGCCTCATCAAGTTCAAGCACTTCTCTCCTAATCTTTTCATCAGAAACATTCCTTATGATACTCTCACTGTTTACAATCAGAATACAGTCATGATAGGTAGGCACCGACCATGTGGTTTTTATGCTAATGGCACTCATGCAGTTGGACTACAGATGGGTGCAAAGTTACTTGGCTGAAATCTTGTTGGTTTTAGAGGGATTAAACTGCTTGTTTATGTACAGGATTGAGCATGTTATTTGACAGATGCAAGAGCAAGATTGGGATTTAAAATTGAATTTAACTTATTTATATATTTGAAAAAAACATTGTGATAACATTCAGGCTTGTTGGGAAAGGGGTAAAGCACAGTAACTATTTGTGGTGTTGATGAAAAAAATAAACAGGGTAAACCCAAAACACTTCGTGCTTTTAGTGGCTTAACATGCTTGGCATTGTGCTGACATTCTTTTCCTTGCCAATTTGGGGGAAAAAACCCTTCAGAGTGAGACTTTAGCCTAATATGGTTAAAATCCCAGTAGTTGGATGTATCCCATCTTGCCCATGGTTTCTTGTTGTTGTTATTGTGCAGCCTTTTAGTAGTTTCTGATTTATGGAGGGTGGTCATATCGTATGGCTTTCTGATATCAAAGAGTGTGGTTTACCCAAGTTCATTCTCAATGGGTTTCATGTCTGAGTGAGGATTCAAACCCTGTTCTTCAGAGTTTGAGTAGTCCAGTGCTCAAGCCATGATGCCACATCAGGTTTTCAACAGAAATGGAAATCTGATGTCCTACAGTTGGAAAATCTAAATCATTAGCCAAATACATTTGCAAGTATTGATCTTGCATAGAATAACTATTTCCTCTGGCCTTGTAGGATGGAAGCCCGAATGTGTCCACTATCTCAGGATTTTAAATTATATGGAGGAGCTAGATCATCTCAACAGGACTCCCCAATAGAGCTGTTCAATCTTTCCCAATGTGGAGCAGGAGGAAGATGGAGACACAAAGAAGTTATTATTTTTCTCTCCTAGAACCAATCCAAAACAATACACAAACTTGCCGATGAAGATGAGATTGAGGGGATAGATGTTGCTTGCATTTCCTTCTGTCCTCATTTATGGCATTGGAATTGCAGTGCATGAATGAAATCCAAATAGTTATTGTTTCAAGCTCTGTCCATCATTTCCCTTCATACAATGGAAAGCGAAATGTCTGCAGTGAAATGTCAGTTAAAATGGCATTTAGCATATTTTTCTTTTCTTTTACTTTTCAAAAAATGAAAGTGCACTAAACCTTATGGCTTCTGATGATCCAGAAGCATCAGGTTCTTCAGAGATCAAGGGACTTTGTCCATAGGTCGTTCCAGACTGAATTGAAGCATTTTAAACTATTCTGTACCTTTCAATGGAACTTAGGATCTGCCCTGTGGTATCCGTGTTATTTTATGATTCCTAGTTCACCTCTTTACGGCAGCACCAAGGGAAATGTATCCTATAAGCCTGGGTTTAGGAAACCTCAATCTTTTCCACACATACAGGGATCAGCAGTGAGTCCCATTTTAATCAGTGGCATCTAAATTATGGTTGTCTTGTCTTGTTGACTTCAATGATAGCCAATGTATTCTGAATCTATCACAGAGAAATATGTCATAGATATTTTAATTCATGGCAATTTCCAAGTATTTGCACATGTGATGAATGAATGTTTTCCACATCAGATCAGCGAGTAAATGAAACAATCTTGAGCCTGATAATGTTTGTAAAAAAAAAAAAATCTAAATGCTGCAGTGATGCAGTTACACTTGTAATCGCTAATGTAAATAGCATTGAAAACTTGGTTTCATTTTGAAATTCACTGGACTGTGGTTCTAATAATTGCAAGTAATTTGTCTGTAAATAAATCCTATATATTTTATATAAAACATCTCAATTCAATAAAAGATGTCATCTAAATGTGAATTAGTGGGTGTTACGAGACAAGATGATTAATAACTATGTTAAAGATTTCATGCAACGTATCTATCTATCTATCTATCTATCTATCTATCTACCTATCTATATGAGTGACCACAACAGGAAGAAAAACATGTTTCTGAACCTGAAGCGTTATAGTGTTGATACCTTGTAGGTACTGTAGCTTGGCTGAAAGTGAAGAGGAGCTGAGGAGCCTTCTAACCAAGGTGAAAGAAGAAAGTGCAAAAACTGGGTTGCAGTTAAACATAAAAAAGATTATAGCAACTAGACTGATTGATAACTGGCAATGGAGGCAGTGACAGACTTTGTATTTCTAGGCGCAAAGATTACGATAGACGCAGACTGCAGCCGTGAAATCAGAAGACTTCTTGGGAGGAGAGCAATGTCCAGTCTCGATAAAATATTGATGAGTAGAAACATCACACGAGCAATGAAGATCTGCATAGTTATAGCAAAGGTATTCCCCATAGTAATGAGAGCTGGACCATAACGGAGGTTGAGCGAAGGAAGATAGACGTTTTTGAACTGTGGTGCTGGAGGAAAATTCTGAGAGTGCCTTGGACCACAAGAAGATCAAACCAGTCCATCCTCCAGGAAATAATGCCCGACTGCTCATTGGAGGGAAGGATATTAGAGACAAAGATGAAGTACTTTGACCACATAATGAGAAGACAGGAAAGCTTGGAGAATATAATGATGCCTGGGAAAATGGAAGGAAAAAAAGGAACAGAGGCAGACCAAGGGCAAGATGAGTGGATGTTATCCTTAAAGTGATTGGCTTGATCTTGAAGGAGCTGAGAGTGGTGACAGCTGACAGGGAGTTCTGATGTGGGCTGGTCCATGAGGTCACAAAGAGTTGGCAACAATTCAACGAATAAACAAAAAACCTTATAGGAATTATTAAAATGGTACCCAAATGTACAATTTATTTATTTACTTATTTGTTTGCTTGCTACATTTGTATACCGCTCCTCTCAGCCCCATTCATATACATATGGTTGGTGACTGTCGAAGTCAACAGACTTTTGGTCATGGTTTCCCCATTTTCATTTTCATTTTAGTTTTGTAAAATGATATCTGGTGGGGATCTGAACCCAGAAGGGCTTGGGTTCAGGTCCCCACCAGGATATGCCCCTCTTGGATATTGTCATGACCAGTTGCTTAGTAATTTTTCAGTAAAAAGAAAACTGTAAAAACAGAGACTTAGGAAAATAGAGGAATACAAAATTATAAAAGGACACCATGCTAGATTGTCAATGGCTTTGCTTAGCAAGCAAACTAAAGGTATTGGCACCCCTTTCCCCTCAAAATCACTAGTGCCATACGGACAAAGCCTTCTTTGGCAATCTCCTTTCCATTTGTGGTAGTGTCAGACAGTGAAAGAATGCTTGGCTCATGACATTCCTGCTTCTATTCAACAGGAAAAAGTTGTGAACGTGCTATTTATAGAGCCTGAACAAATAGGCGCTGGACTTTAACAGCCAAAGAAAACAAAATAAGTTGTGAGTTTTCAAGCCCAATCTTTGCTAATTTAGAGTGGGTTGGATCATGACCTGACCTGCCCTCCGCAAAAGGCCTTTGATCCAGCAGGGTTTCCTGCTGATACAACACAAAGGGAGGAGATTTGGGATGCTTTTTTTCTTGCCCCTGCAGTTTCCTGCACTACTTTCCACATTATTTCATCTATTTCGACAACCCGTTGGGGTTAGTGGGGGAAGAGAACCTGTGGAATCACCTTCAATGCCAGGAGGACTTTCACTGTTCGAACCTAGTGTAGAAGGACCATGTCTATTTTTGAAAGATTTTGTTAGGGGGTATTGAAAACGGATTCCATGCACTAGTTTTCCAAAATAAAAATGTCTTGAAATTGGAATAAGCTCATGCACTTTGTCACCTTGATTCATATAACGGGATGATCTTTTATCTTATTATGACAATATTCCTATATCACTCTTCAAGGTGAGACCTCTCCTGGCAGTTCACAAAATAAAATATAAGTTTAAAATAACAAAGTATATTAAACGCCACAGCAATAAACACATTGAAAAAATTAGTATGGTTATTAAAAGCCATCTGGAATAAGCAATTCTTTAAGGCTTATTGAAAAAGAGCAAGGGAGGCCTGCACACAATCCACAAAGATGAGGTCAACACAAACAAGGCTCTGTATTGTCCACACCAAACTCTTAGATCATGAAGCCTCAGCAATCAGTCATAAAGTCTAGGGGGTTGGTTTGTTTATTTAAGGTAGTGGTTCCCAACTTTTTTTTTTTTTTTTACCAAGGATCACATTGACCATGGACCACTCTCCAACATTAGTACCCAAGGGGTTATGAATCAGTTTTTGGTCAACTTTAGATTCAGTTTGGTTATTTGGGGTGCAATAGTCTAGTCTGGACAGATCTAGGGTGGGGAGGGCTGCAGGAAGGTCCTTTCTTTTTTTACAGATAAAGCCAAAGTTACTGAATCAGCCGAAGGTGATAAAAGGCATTTCTGATAACCAGGATTACCTGTCTCCATATACAAGACTTGAGACCAAAAGAAGCTCAAACTGAGCATTTAGACAAAGTGGATTTCTGTCTGATACTGATCCCACATTTCCATGGTTTTCCTAACCACATTATTTCCATCTTACCTATGTTAAGTTCTCAGCCATCCCAAGCTACCACAAAATATCTGTTCAGAGTTTCAACAGCTTCCTATGACAGATGGTCCCTAACCATGATCTGAATTCAAGTTCCTATTTTTTGATTACTACACTTTTAAGTTCTGAAATGATCTTGTTATAATTGTTCTATTCCTATGCTACTATACGTTCTATCCACCTTTCTGACTTGCCTCTCTAAGTTGTTTCCACAGTGGTCCCCTCTCTCCCAAAAATGAGATTAGAAGTATCTCTGTTGTTGCTTATGATGTTTGTTTATTATTGTTTATGATGATGCTGTTTTTATGTTGTTTTAATATTTTATTGTTCTGTTTTTAATTGTATGTCGTCTTGGGCTTGGCCCCATGTAATCCGCCCCAAGTTCCTTGGGGGGGGGGGGATGGAGGTGGGGTAGAAAAATAAACTTTGTTGTTGTTGCTGTTGTTGTTCTTCTTCTTCTTCTTCTTCTTCCTTCTCCTCCTCCTCCCCCCCCCCCTCCTCCGGACTAGCTGTTAAAAGAGAGTGGTTGGACAATACATCAACTTCCAGCCAGTGGATGGTTACCTCTGCCATTTGGGTTCCTCAAGGGGTCAAGGGCAAGGAGTGTGACATGTGTTCTGCCCTTCAGCTAATGCTACTCTGAGACGTTTCTACATTATTTTACCTCCTCTCACAGCAGAAAGCATTTTATTGAGATGGACAAATGAAAAGCAAAGTGAAAGGGCCCTCTGACCAAACTACAAAGTCCAGGACTCCATAGTATGTTCATATGGCAGCTAATATAGAATCATAGCAATACACTTGTGTAGTGTAAAACATCCCCTGCTACACGTTCGAGTTTTAACGTATTAATTGAAATTCATTCCAATGTCCCTTTGTTTGATACTGGTAGTGGAGCCCCCGGTGGTGCAATGGGTTAAACCCTTTTCCTAACAGGACTGCTGACTGAAAGGTCGGTGGTTCGAATCCAGGGAGCGGGATGACCTCCCATCTGTCAGCTCCAGCTTCTCATGTGGGGGCATGAGAGAAGCCTCCCACAGGATGGTAAAACACCCGGGCGTCCCCTGGGCAACGTCCTTGCAGAGGGCCAATTCTCTCACACCAGAAGTGATTTGCAGTTTCTCAAGTTGCTCCTGGCACAAAAAAATACTTGTAGTATCATTTTTGGTCACTAGATGGAGGATTTCCCTAACCACTACATAGGTTTATAGCTAATACACATTGATGCTGATCTGGAGTAACCAGAAGGTCAGGTATATGAACGCATACTGTTGTGGAGTAGCAGCTCTTTTTGCCAGGGAATGGGTGGGCTCATTTGGAGGGAATGTGGGGTTGAACTACGGTAGTGTTCAATGTAGACTTCTTAATAGTATTTGAAGATTTTGTGTATCAAACTACGTTTTATTTTTTCATCTCTGAAACTATGGATTTTCTTTGTAATTAATGAAGGAGCAAATGCAACAAGAAAAATAAAACTCTATTGCTTTTCTTCAGAATACAGTTTTTTCTACAGTTTGGATGTTTTTCCCCCCTCTGTCAAGTGCATTGCAACTGTGGGAACAGCTAGCTTTTGTCCTGTGTGGGCTCTTGCAAAGCCAGTGTTTTTCTGAACTTTGAATACCAGGAGTGGGCATCTAAGCTGCTAAAGAGGCACTGACGTTATTGGAAACAGACTTGGCTCAGCCAGTGCAAAGCTTATCAGCACTGAAGGGGCCCTCTAAAAGTACATTTGTAAATGACTGGCATGTATGGAAGTGAGCAATTTCCTGTAAATCAATGTACTTTGCTTTAGACTTTGTCTTCACAACATGTCTGCCCTTGAAAACAAATGGCATAATAATTATTTTTGACCTCGGGATGCAAAAAAATGATATGTCCCTTTCCTCTCTTCCATCTTGTACTTACAGGAAATTGGTATTCATAATAAACTTCACTTCGATTACATAAATAGTATAAATTAAATACCTGAAAAAGTAATCACAGGACAAAAAGAATTATTTGGATGTTTTATTAGAGAACATTCCTTAATTAATAGCGAAAGGACAAATGCTTTTAAGGTAAGTCAGAAATTAAGGGTTGCATGCCGGCTTTTTGTCCTCCTGTTCCATTCCTGCTCTTGTGGTTCCAATAATCACTTATTCTGTCCATTAGGGAAAGGGAAATCAGCATAGCGCTATAACAAACAAACATCCATCAGCAAAATGAAGTGCAAGAGCCTATTAACTTTCATGACTACGTTCCTGATAGCAGAATAGGACTCTTTTCCCCTGATGATCTCTTCTCAAATAGTTACAGTCCGTACATTCAGGAAGCCACCAGTTATGCTATGAAATTAAAGATTTCTGCAACTTTATCTTTTTTGTTCTTGTTCTGGTCCACTTGGCCTCTTTGATTTGGTGTATAACTGATCCCATCCCAGAGTTTGGGGTGTGTGTAAGGGCTGCAGGATGGGAGGAGCATTTAAACCTACGAACAATATATATATTTTAAATCAAGTTCCTCTAACCTTTTGTCAGTTTATCTCTGACCTCAACAGGCCAGTCCAAAGAGATAAATCTCTCGGTGCTTCTGAACTTGGCCTGGGCTTGGAAATTAGCCAGTTTTTCAGTGTGTCCCTAAAGGAGACAACACCAAGCAACAGAAAAGTCAAAATAAAAGTGCTATATATATAACAGATTTTTTTAAAAATGAAAGTTTGAGTTAGAATTAAACATTTAAGATTTTTAATGTGTTTTGAAACTCTGTATAGACCAGCGGTTCTCATCCTGTGGCTCTCCAGGTATTTTGGCTACAACTCCCAGAAATCCCAGCCAGTTTACCAGCTGTTAGTTGAAGGCCAAAACATCTGGGGACCCACAGATTGAGAAACCACTTATATAGACCATGTAGGAGAAGTGGGTTAAAGCACTGAACTGCTGAACTTGCTAACTGAAAGGTCGGCGGTTTCAATCCAGGGAGCGGGGTGAGCTCCCACTGTTAGCCCCAGCTTCTGCCAAACTAGCAGTTCAAAAACATGCAAATGTGAGCAGATCAATAGGTACTGCTCTGGCGGGAAGGTAACGGTGCTCCATGCAGTCATGCCAGCCACATGACCTTGGAGGCATCTACGGATAATACCATCTGGCTTAGAAATGGAGATGAGCACCACCCCCCAGAGTTGGACACAACTAGACTTAATGCCAAAGGAAACCTTTACTTTATAGACAATGTACAAAAATTAAAATAGGACCCCACAGTATTAAAAGCTCCACTTCTTCCATTTGTAAAAATCTTCCAAACATATTTTGACTTGTTGCCAGAACAGCAAGGATGGGACCACCCTGGCCTCTTTGGGGAAGGACTTCCAAAGTGTGGGAGCAGCCACCAAGAAGGCTCTCTCCCTTGATTCCACAAAATGAGCTTGAGAAGGCAGTGGAACACAAGAGTGGGGCTTCTTCAGATAATCCTAGCACTCTACTGGGCTCATAAAAGGAGATACAGTCTTCTAAATAGTCTAGATCTAAGCTGTTGGTTGATGGGTGAAACCAGCACTTTGAATTGTGCCCAGAAATGACCAGCAGCTAGTGAAGCCAAAGGGCACTCATATGGGGCCAATCCCTGGCACTTTGAGAAAAAATATACCAGGCCCAATATGCTCTGAGAAGCACTGATCTAAAGCACCCAGGGCCCCAGAAGGCCCAAAAACACCTTGAATTGATTGTAAAAGATAAGAGGGTATAACAATATTAGATTTTATTTGGGGAGGATGAATAATATCTCATAGATCCCTGCAGCCAAAGGCTATGGTGGTTTCGGGTTTCTGGCATTGTCATACAAAGATAGGTCTTTTCTGTGTTTGTAAGTACATAAGGAGCATACAGTGAAACCTTCATCCGTCAATCCCAACAAAAAGTATTCTGGCTTCATTTTAATTTTTAATTTTAGTATTTTTTTTTTGACATGCTTCCTGTATCATCTTCCAATAAATTTTGGTCTTTGGGCAAGACCACCATGCATGATAGAAGATCTCTACTTGTATTTCACACTTCCAACATTTATTGTTCATATTTTTATACATTAGTCCACTTTTTTGTGGTGACAGATGCCATCTATAGAACATCTTGAACCAATTTTCTTTCATGTCTGTAGCATATGTATACTTGATTTTTTTGGTCCATAATTGTTCCCATTCTCCTATTAATATTGATCTTCCTATTTTGATTGCCCATTTAACCATGCATTCCTTCACTAATTCAGTCTCTGTACCTATTAATCTACTCACATTTGCATGTTTTTGAACTGCTAGGTTGGCATAAGCTGGGGTTAACAGCAGCTCACCCCGCTCCCTGGATTCGAACCACCGACCTTTTGGTCAGCAAGTACAGCAGCTCAGCAGTTAAACCTGCTGCGCCACAGGGAGCTCTGTTGTCAGTATGCACCCAACAAAACAGAGCCTGCAGTGAACTCATTAAATTATGCCAAATTTTGTTTTGATCGCAAGAAATTGCAGGCAGAGGTGCTTCAGTCTGAAGAAAGGGTTCTTTCATACTACACAGTTATAGCGATATGATTCTACTTTAATTGCCACCAGTCCATGCTATGGAAGCGGGAGAATAGCAGTTTGGGTAGGCTGCCCACATTTATCTCTCTGAGATCGGCCAGTTCCTCATCAAACGGCAAAATCAAGGATCCCATAGGATGGAGCTATTGCAGAACCACATGGCTATAGTTGCAGTGGAAAAGGGCCCCAAGACTATAGCTGAAGGAAGAAAAATCTTCCCTATTTGCTCTGGAAAACGCACACTGATCATATTCATGGGCAGAACTACACAACTATTATGTAGGTTGGGCCAAGAGACCAATGTTTCTTTCCACTTGACAAAGGGTGGGAATTGGCTGAGGCGAAGTGACCAGAGGCTGCTGAACATTCTCAGTTACGCAGCCCTCTCATCCACAGACTCATACTTCCGACCAAATGCCTCCTTTCCTGTCTCCAATCACGCTACGGACAGCAAGGGAAAAAAGAGCATGTTGCTCCTTTTGCAGAAGGCTGCTAAATTCAAACGAGTGCTGACTATTGTATTTGCTCTGTGTTTATTACGGTTGGCTGGCTTGTTTGCCCATCTGCTTACTGATTTTTAACCTGCAAATTATGTTCTCCTTAGGGGGAGCTCACACAGCCCCTAAATAAGCCTCCTTTCCCCTCTCCAAAAAGTAATATGTTTCAATTTTTTTTTAAAAAAAAAAAGGTCTTGTAGTGCTTTGAAGAAAAAAAAAATTGCAACACGAGTCTCCATAGACTACAGCAACGTTTCTCAACCTGGGGGTCGGGACCCCTGGGAGGGGGTCGCAAGGGGATGTGAGAGGGGTCAGCAAAGACCATCAGAAAACACAGTATTCTCTGTTGGTCATAGGGGTACTGTGTGGGACGTTTGGCCCAATTCTATTGTTGGTGGGGTTCAGAATGCTCTTTGATTGTAGGTGAACTATAAATCCCAGCAACTACAACTCCTAAATGTCAAGGTCTATTTCCCACAAATTCCACCAGTGTTCACATTTGGGCATATTGAGTAGCCGTACCAAGTTTGGTCCAGATCTATCATTGAGTCCACTGTGCTCTCTAGATATAGGTGAACTACAACTCTAAAACTCAAGGTCAATACCCACCAAACGCTTCCAGTATTTTCTGTTCATGGGAGTTCTGTGTGCCAAGTTTAGTTCAATTCCATCACTGGTGGAGTTCAGAATGCTCTTTGATTGTAGATGAACCATAAATCCCAGCAACTACAACTCCCAAATGTCAAGGTCTGTTTCCCCCAAACTCCACCAGTGTTCACATTTGGGCATATTGAGTAGCCGTGCCAAGTTTGGTCCAGATCTATCATTGTTTGAGTCCACTGTGCTATCTAGATATAGGTGAACTACAACTCTAAAACTCAAGGTCAATGCCCACCAAACGCTTCCAGTATTTTCTGTTCATCATGGGAGTCCTGTGTGCCAAGTTTAGTTCAATTCCATCGCTGGTGGAGTTCAGAATGCTCTTTGATTGTAGGTGAACTATAAATCCCAGCAACTACAACTCCCAAATGACAAAATCAATCCCCCCTCAATCCCACCAGTATTCAAATTTGGATGTATTGAGTATTTGTATCAAATTTGGTCCAGTGAATGAAAATACATCCTACATATCAGATGTTTACATTATGATTCATAACAGTAGCAAAATTACAGTCATGAAGAAGCAACGAAAATAATTTTATGGTTGGGGGTCAGCACAACATGAGGAGCTGTATTAAGGGGTCGCGGCATTAGGTTGGCTGAGAAACACTGTACTACAGCCTGCTTCAACCCATGTAGTAAAATAAATTGATCAGTGAACACGATGCCATAAGACACCTTTTTATCAGCATGAAGCATTTCATATATCTGAGCTGAGGTTGACCTTCCAACAGTTTTGCACAACTTGGAAAAGGTTGCTTTTTAGACTACAGAAAGTTTTTTGCCCAGGCTCTGGGTTTGAACAACTCCCTCAGTCCCTTTCCATTGGCAAAACTGGTTGGAACTGATAGGAGCTGAAGGCCAACACATACACTACAGGAGGGGCAATGGTTTTCCCACATTCCACATTTAGAAGGACTCCACATTCCTGGAAAGCACCTCTCGGTTCCAAAAGCTGCCATAGGTGCCAATGGTTAAAAAGTCAATTTTCAGGGCTCTCTTTGCCTTACAATCCTGGTGACAAAAGAACACATTTCTTGTTCTCATTCTAAGCAATATCCCCCCTTTTTTCTTCAATTACTAACAGGAGAAAATCATTTACACTTCACAGGTATTTATGTCTTGCCTGCCACCCACTCTGCCATACCCCTATGTCTTTGCTATCTGTTCCAGTGGTTCTCAACCTGGGGTCCCCAGATGTTTTTGGCCTACAACTCCCAGAAATCTCAGCCAGTTTATCAGCTGTTAGGAGTTCTGGGAGTTGTAGGTCAAAAACATCTGGGGACCCCAGGTTGAGAACCACTGTAGACTTTGCAAGTGGCAATACGTAACCATAGGCATAGAATATATGGCTGATTTTGTTTATTGTGTCAGAAGCAAATTGAGAATACAGTTATAATGTATAAGAAAATCACAAAGTGAAAAACTTGAGATTATGCCTAATGTCCTATGACCAGAAGCTGGCCACTTGGAGTGCCTCTGGTGTCACTGTAAGAAGGTCCTCCGTTGTGCATGTAGCAGGGCTCAGACTGCATTATAATACTTGGTCTGTGGTTTGCCCTTCTCCACACTCACATGTCGTGGACTCTGCTTTGTAGCCCCATGTCTTAAGGTTAGCTCTCCACCTCGTGGTGCCAGAGAGCTGTCTGTTCAGAACCTTCGAAGTCTCTCAGTCTTCTATGTGCCCAGGGGGGAGTTTCTCATCCAGTATCAGCCACTGATTAAAGTTCCTGGTTTTTTCCTGCCACTTTTGGACTCTCGCTTGCTGAGGTATTTCTGCTAGTATCCCTGTAGATCTTAGGAAGCTGTTTCATGATTTAAGTAGTTGGCATGCTGACTGATGTCCAAACAGAGAATGGGTCTGAGATGTCAAAGCCTTGGTCTTTTCATTGTAGTACCAACTAAACAGTATAATTTCTCCAGCGGTGTTGGGCATAGACATCCTGTGAAAATGCAGCATGTCTCATTAAGAGCCACATCCATTGTTTTAATGTGGTGAGATGTATTCCACATTGGGCGTGCGTACTACTCAGCAGCAGAGTAACAAAGTGCAAGAGCAGATGTCTTCACTGTATCTGGTTGTGATCCCCAGGTTGTGCCAGTCAGTCTGATCACCAAAGTTAAAAATAGGTATCCTGCTATATACTGATAATGATCATATTAAGAGGCTCTGGGTTAGTTTTCTCAATGAAAATCTTAGAACTCAGATTTTCAGTATCACAGAGAACTAACTTCAGGTCCACCTGAATTTCACCTGTATCACTATAGATCACAGGTGGAGAAGTTGTGGGTGGAGAAGGGGGGTTGTTGTAGGTTTTTTCGGGCTATATGGCCATGGTCTAGAGGCATTCTCTCCTGATGTTTCGCCTGCATCTATGGCAAGCATCCTCAGAGGTAGTGAGGTCTGTTGGAACTAGGAAAAAGGGGTTTATATATCTGTGGAATGACCAGGGTGGGACAAAGGACTCTTGTCTGCTGGAGCTAGGTGTGAATGTTTCAACTGACCACCTTGATTAGCATATAATGGCCTGACAGTGCCTAGAGCAAACTTTTGTTGAGAGGTGATTAGATGTCCTTGTTTGTTTCCTCTCTGTTGTGCTGTTGTAATTTTGCTAATTAATGCCAAGTTGTGGAATGCATGCCCCACAGATACTTGGGGTTATACTGTATTTGCTACATCCAGGGACCAAAGTCATAGTCGAACACTCAAACCACCACACCATGCTGTCTCTCAACCTGATTAGCAGAATAATACATTTCATAACAAAACTTCTCCAGCATTGCCTAGTTTTCCTTGTAGAGTTGAAATTGTGCTTTGCTGGGGAACAGTCACTAGATGGCCCCCAAGATCAATATAATGAAACAAGATATTTCAGATTTCACCTTCTACAGGAGTTCCTGCAGTGTTAGGTATGGTCATTGGAAAGTTTCTGAAAGACAGGTTTAATGGAGCATAGCATTGTGTGTTTCTTTTTATTCAAAAAGGATCCTCAGAGAAGTGTCACACCGTGGATCACGGTGCAAGGCGTACACATGCCTCCTGCCTTGGGTTTTTTTGTCTAGCTTTCTTCATAACTTCTGCGTAGCTTCATTATTGACCAAGGCCTAGTACAAAGTGTATACACAAAGCGAGGGAGGGTTACTCAGTGTGTGATGTATGCTTTAAATATTTACATTTGTCATCAGGGAGATGGCATTCACAGTGTGCAGGACAACCATTCTCTGAAGTCAATCACATTTATCTTCTGTGATACATGTTTGAAAGTATTTAGGGGCTTGGCACATTGTTGTGATGATCTTTTCCTCATTCCTCTACATCGAACAATACTTTTTTGTTGTGGTCTTGCTCTTCCTTTCTCTTCCTTCCATGTTATACATGCATTAAGATTACTTGCCTGGGAGGAAAAGCCAACAAGTTGCATTTGGGAGGTGCCTTCCAAGGATAGTAAGCCTCTCCAATGAATTATCAGTGAGGTCATCCATCTTGACAGTTCTTATTCCACTCTCAGTTAGATTTCCCAATCTGCTGTGTGGCATTTCTAGGACTGAACAGTCTGTGCTAAGGAGGAAAGGGTTTGATAATTCAATTTCACTACATAGATCTGTATTCATCTTCATGAATTAAATGGAGCTGCTTTCTGACTGAATAGGTGTAGGCACATTAACATGTGGATCAGGTTCAGGCTCTTACATTCAATTCTGCTGCCTATAAAGTCTTTTTGTCACTTTCAGCTACACGTATGATTAATTTAATTTGCTTCCTGTGATTTGACGAGTAGCAGAACTAAGCGAACTCATAGAATATCCATTAAAATGAGGAATCAGTGTTAAAAACCCTTCATCATAGCGAGTTAGAGATGTCAGATGTGAAATTATAGTCGTTGTAGGTAGTCTGACACAGCTCTATAAGTAAATCTATAGGACAAAGTGTGTGTGTGTGTGTGTGTGTGCACGTGCGTGTCAACATACACCAAAGTAATTCATAAATACTGGTGAAATTTTGCCCCTCCGGATGTTTTGAACTTGTGTTGCTATTCAGTAGACCGACAAGAAGCAATTACGTGGGTTGAAGCCCCAAGTGTCAAGAGGACCAAAGGTTCCCAAATCCTCCTATAGATTGAATGCAACATAAACAGAAACTTAGCCTATCCTGTTTCACACATACACACACACATTGCACAGGACTGCTTCAGGCAGAGGTAATGGGGGTAATGATCACGTGACCTGTTTACGTACTTCTGATGCAATGACAATTCTACAAATAATTTAGCAATGCAGCAAGAAGCCAACCACATACATAACCCTAGTATAAACAAACCCTCAGGGGACAAATGTATGTTGTATTTAAAGAGGAATTCAGGAGGCAAGAGATCTAAACTTTGATCCTGCCCGTGTTGAGCAACCTGTGTTTGGAAAGCTCCTTTCCCCCTCATCCTCAGCCCTGCTCCTGCCCCGGCACCTCACTTTGTTTTCTGAAATGCAGCTCAAGTTCTTGAATGCCACAAGGTTCTGGTGGGCAGATTTTGATCAAATAATAATAATAATAATAATAATAATAATAATAATATGTTTGGGTTGTTGTGAGTTTTTCTGGGCTGTATGGCCATGTTCCCGAAGCATTCTCTCCTGACGTGTCGCCTGTATCTATGGCAGGCATCCCCAGAGGTTGTGAGGTCTCTTGGAAACTCACAACCTCTGAGGATGCTTGGCATAGATGCAGGTGAAACGTCAGAGAGAATGCTTCTGGAACATGGCCATACAGCCCGGAAAACTCACAGCAACCCAGTGATTCCGGCCATGAAAGCCTTCGCCAAACATTATCATGTTTATTTATATCCCACTTTTTCTTTCCACAATGAGACTCAAAGTGTGTGTGAGGCGCGACTTGAGAAACTGCAAGTCGCTTCTGGTGTGAGAGAATTAGCCATCTGCAAGGACATTGCCCAGGGGATGCCCGGATGTTTTGATGTTTTTTACCATCTTTGTGGGAGGCTTCTCTCATGTCCCCGCATGGGGAGCTGGAGCTGACAGAGGGAGCTCATCCATGCTCTCTCCGGATTCGAACCTGCGACCTGCCGGTCTTCAGTCCTGCCTGCACAAGGGTTTAACCCATTGCACCACTGGGGGCTCCAGACTCAAAGTGGCTGATGCACAAACATGTCGGTGTGCACAAACATGTTACCGAAATCATGCTCCAAACACAGCAGCCACATATTGCAAAGAAATACCAGCAGTTGTATACAGAGATATTCAGCCTCCCATTCTGAAATGTAATATCATTTACAGCTGCCTCACAAGTGAGTTTTTTGCTGTCATGCAAGGGCTCCAAAGTTATCAGTAACTGCATTCAAATGTGCAGCTTAGGACTGAAAGGTGCTTCGACAAATCCCCGGAGCAAAAAGCATCAATGCCAACTAAACTTCCATGCCCAGAGGCAACTCACCTTAAATATTGTGGGACAATAGTGGAAAAGAGCGGCAATACTCATGTGCAGGTTTGGGTTTCATAGAGACAACTGGTTGGCCATTGTGGGAATATCATTCGTCTGGACTAAATAGACCTCTGCTCTAGTTCATAAGGCCTTTTCCCTTGCATTCTTATCACAGTGACAATTCCTCTCTCTCTCTGTAAAAATGAAGTGGACAACACTGTTATTGCTGAGCTCTGAAAATAAGACTAAACATCTACCTTAGCTAGAAACTTCCTGCTTTGTGCAAAGCTTTAGACACAACAATGTCGTGCAAGGTTAAATTAGATTAAGTATGTAGACTTGAATTCTACTACTAATCCCAAGTACAGTTTTTTAATTAATGTGATATACAAAAGACTTAAGCCATCAAACATGTGTGCATGTGCCTTCAAGTTACCGGTCAACTTATGATGACTTCATGGATTTCATAGAATACTTTGAAGTTGTTTTGCCAGCTCTTTCCTCTCAAATATACAAGGGTTATCCAGAAAGTAAGATTATAAGACATGTAGCTCTCATGGGGAATTTTCACTAAGGAAGTTGGTATCACTGCCGTGTAGCGGGAAGCCAGCGGAAGTGAATGAACAGTGCCAGTCATCAGTAGCTCATCAATTGGGGTTGTGGTGAAGGTTAGAGATGAGCATCCTCATTCTGTTTCCCTCCAAATGTGAACTTCGCACTGTAATATGCTACCTAAATGCTAAGGGCATGAACGCCACTGTGATCCATCGTGAAATTGTTTCAGTTTATGGAGAGGATGTAAAGTCAAGACAGCATGTGACAAAATGGGTACAGAATATATTGTGAGACCATGAAGAAATTTCACAGAGCCATCCAAAACAAATGTTGTGGGATGCTGATGGTGGGAGATTGTCTGCTTCATGACAATGCGCGTCCGCACACCGCTCATGCAACACAAGAGTTGTTGACTTCATTTGGTTAGGATGTTTTAAGCCACCCCTCTCACAGCCCCGATCTTGCACCCAGCGACTATAATCTTTTCACTAAATTGAAGGAACACTTGGTGGAAAACACTTTTCTGACGAAAATTAGGTGAAAATCGAAGTGACGAACTGGCTGAAAAAGGTGGAGGGAAACTTCTATTGCACAGGCATTAAAAACCCGTCCCATGGATGACAAAATGTATTGAACTGAACGGTGATTATGTGGAAACCTATGCTACAATCCATGTAAGTTTTATTAAAATATATTAATTCTTTGTATTTAAAAAATCCAGATAACCCTTGTAGAAAACAACTGTATGAATGGTCCTTCCCTTGGCATGAGAGATATTCGTGCTATGTGGAGCCTGGGCTTTCTTAAATCCCATGATTCAAATGCGGAAATGATTGGTGATTCACAATGGAAATGTTTCTGTGACATTCCACATTCTAGTGTCATTTGTAAATATTGCTAACTGCTCAGGATCAAGTTGCCGTTATAGTTGAGCCATATATCCCAGTTGGACTCGCCAGTCCACTTTAGGTCAGCAGACTAGTTCTTTCACATAGCGGTGATACTATGACAATTGCTCATATGAAACATACCTGTTTCCTCTCCACAAAGAAGCACAAACAGGACAAAAACTTTATCAAAGAGATGAGGCATAAGTCTAGTGCCAAAGTAACAACAAACCCATTCACAGGAAGGTGCAATGCCACATATCTATAAAAACAGCACACATTAATTCCCAACATATAACAGACTTCCTCAAATCTGTGAATGTTCAAGTCCAGTTATATACTATGGAAAATATGTTGTTGAAGGCTTTCATGGCCGGAATAACTGGGCTGCTGTGAGTTTTCCGGACTGTATGGCCATGTTCCAGAAGCATTCTTTCCTGACATTTTGCCTAGGGCCAGCTAACACCTCCCAACAAAGGATGCCCCAGGCAGGAAACAGCCAGGCTTTGAAGCTGCAAGGCCATTCAAAGCCTGGTGGCCAATTGCAACATTCACACTTGCCTCAAACAGACAAGAGGTCTTCTCCCACCCTGGACATTCCACAAATACATAAACCTCACATGCCTAGTTTCCAACAGACATCACAACCTCTGAGGATGCCTGCCATAGATGTGGGTGAAACATCAGGAGAAAATGCCACTGGAGCATGGCCATACAGCCTGGAAAGCTCACAGCAACCTACTATGGAATAGTAAAATGATGTGCCTTATATATAAGGGTAAAATCAAAGATTGCTTTTTGAATTAATTTTATTTTTCAAAGCATGAATGGTTGAATCTGTGAATATAGAATCCATGAATATTGAGAGCTGACTTACCTGGTAAACAAATGTTCCCATTTTCAAAAAATATTGTAGTGATTCATATTAGTTACAGGAAACGTGCTCGGTCTTCCTGCCCTGTATCGCCTGCACCTTCTAACGCAATTGCCTTGTTCCTCTCAAAGTGGAAGTGGTTAGATATCTGAATAAACTTGCGCGATGACTTTATTGATGTGCCGTCTACATTGCATGTCTTTCCCTATCCTGCATCATCATGACATTCAAACTGTATGATGCCCTACTAACTTGATGTAATCTTTTTTTGTATTTATATTTTGATTTTTTTAAAAACAGAAATGTCCTTTCCTCCATTTCACTTTTAACCTCACATCTGTTGAACTTACTTATAGGTGAATGCATACAGCTTTGTAACTCCAGTATTAATCCTGGTGAGAGTGAGAGGGGTTCAGCTGACTCGCAGGCAGGATGAATTGCAAAGAAATTCCTGGTTTGGGACAAGAAAAAATGTTCTTATGTCTTTTGGATGTTTTAACATCCTGTGGGAGGCTTCTCTCATTTACCCACATCAGAAACTAGAACTGACAGACAGGAGCTCATCCCATTCCCTGGATTCAACCCTGCCAGCACAAGGGTTTAACCCATTGCACCACTGGGGGCTCCATTATTGAAAGCATAGAATCATAGAGTTGGAAGAGACCTCATGGGCCATCCAGTCCAACCCCATTCTGCCAAGAAGCAAGAAAATTGCATTCAAAGCACCCCCGACAGATGGCCATCCAGCCTCTGCTTAAAAGCTTCCAAAGAAGGAGCCTCTACCACACTCCGGGGCAGAGAGTTCCGCTGCTGAACGGCGCTCACAGTCAGGAAGTTCTTCCTCATGTTCAGATGGAATCTCCTTTCTTGTAGTTTGAAGCCATTGCTCCACGTCCTAGTCTCCAGGGCAGCAGAAAACAGGCTTGCTCCCTCCTCCCTATGACTTCTTCTCATGTATTTATACATGGCTATCATGTCTCCTCTCAGCCTTCTCTTCTTCAGGCTAAACATGCCCAGCTCTTGAAGCCGCTCCTCATAGGGTTTGTTCTCCAGAACCTTGATCATTTTAGTCGCCCTCCTCTGGACACTATTTATACATGGCTTTCATGTCTCCAAGTACCTTGAAACGGCATTATAGGGTCGGTGTAGATTCATAAAATGTAGTTCAGTGCTGTTTCAAACTGCATTGTATGGGACTGCTGGTAATGCATCTACACTGTACAATTAATGCAGTATGGCACCGCTTTAACTGTCATGGCTTGATGCTATGGGATTCCAGGAGTTGTAGTTTTACAAGGTTTTTAGCCTTCTATAGAAAATAATGCGGGTTATTTGCCAAGCTATAACTCCCAGGGTTTCATAGTCTTGAGCTGTGGCAGTTAAAGTGTCGTTAAACCACATCCATTCTAAAGTGGCGTCAAACTGCATTCATTCTACAGTGTAGAAGAACCCTGAGAAACAGATAAAGAGTGGGAGAGCAAGAAAACAAGTGAGTGAGGCAGGAAGAACCAGGGCATCACGGTTGCTCCTGCATCACGGTTTCTGGGTTTCTGTGGCGTAGAGGTTTCCGTGCGAACTTATCACCCAGAAAATGTGGCTGATTATCTGGGCAGAGGAATGGGGGGAGAGGCAGGACTTTGCTCATGAGGCAGAACATTAAAGATCTAGGAGAAGAACAAAAATAAATAAGTGATCACTGGACAGCAAATCAAATGCCCCCAAGAAGCGACTCAGTTGGGGCACTAATTTTAAATGGTCATTTTTTGAGGTGAAAATGAAAAGGTGCTATAGTGATGTAAATAGTTACAGGCAGTCCCCAATTATGAAAAAGATAGGTTCTGTAGGTTAGTTCTTAAGTTAAATGTGATTGTAAGTCAGAACAAGTATATTTTAAAGTATAATTCTCCATATATATATGGTTAACTGCCCTGAGTTGCCTGTGGGTTGAGAGAGGCGGTATACAAATATAGTGTATGTGTGTGTGTACATATATAGGTAAAGGTTTTCCCCTGACATTAAGTCCAGTCGTGTCCGACTCTGGGGGTTGGTGCTCATCTCCATTTCTAAGCTGAAGAGCCGGTGTTGTCCGTAGACACTTCCAAGGTCATGTGGCCAGCATGACTGCATGGAGCACGCACACACACATGCATGGATACTTTGGACAGCATAGGGAAGGGTGAACACTCCAGGGGTGTTTGTGTTGCTGTATGACAGAAGATTTCTCCTCACTTTCTGTCCTTGTGAGAATTGGATTTTGAAAAATGTGACTTGTTGTGGAAACAATGACTGCTGAGAAAGCTTCAGTGGACACTTTCCCCTCCCATGATAACTCTTTCAGGAGTGAATGTCCCTTTCTATGGGTAGATTTATTTAACTTCCTGTTGTCTCACCCTGTTCTTAACTCTGAGTCATTTGTAAATTGGGTGTTTGTAACTCGAGGATTGCCAGTATTGCTGACCTAAGACGTGTGTTTGTGGCATGTGAATCTAGAGTTTCAATCCAAGAACAGTAGTGCACCACCAGCCCTCCACATTTATATGAAAATAAGATTCTTCTGCAGGTTTTTTTTTTAGGGGGGGGGGGTTGAATCTACAAGATTTAAGTGATTTGGCTCAATGTTATAGAATCTGGGGAGTTGTAGTTTTGCAAAGTCTTTAGATCTCCCTGCCCCAAAGTGCTGGAGCCTCACTAAACTACACCAAACTACAACTCCCAGGATCCCACACAATGCAACCATAGTAGTTAGAGGAGAATCATAATGCTATAACTCACACGCATCAAATGCAAGGCACATGGTTTGAATTTGGCTCACCACGTCATTTTATGTGGCCCACGAAGCTCTCAGTGCCAGAACAAGATTGTTATATTTATCCAGTCTTATAATTACAAATGTTCCTTGGAAAGCAACCATAAGGCTGATGTGAATCTTGGTGAAAATGAGCTCGACACCCTGCATCACTGAAGGAGCCCATAAAAATAGGAAGCAAGAGAGGACACTTCAGTTTTGTTGTTGACCTGACTTTGGATAGGAATTTGGGGGGCATGGTAGCGCAGTGGGTTAAACCACTGAGCTGCTGAACTTGCTGATTGAAAGGTCAGCAGTTGGAATCCAGAGAGTGGGGTGAGCTCCTGTTGTTAACCCCAGCTTCTGCCAACCTGGCAGTTTGAAAACATGCAAATGTGAGTAGATCAATAGGTGCTGCTTCGGCGGGAAGGTAACAGTGCTCATGTAGTCGTGCCAGCCACATGACCTTGGAGGCGTCTATGGACAACGGCGGTTCTTCAGCTTAGAGATAGACACCAACAACCAGTGTCGGATTTGACTAGACTTAATGGCAAATGGGGAAACTTGCAATTCTGAAACATATTATTTCCATATATGAACATCTTAATGATTCTAATAAAGATTTTGAATAGAATTAAACCTTTTGGGAAAACCAGAAGCAAAGAGGTTTTCAGTCACATTGTTTGAAAGAAAAAAATCACTGAAAGAAAAACATATAAGCTCCCCTTGTCTACCAAAAGCAAGGTCTTTATGAAAGGAGATAGACTAGAGGCACAAGCTTATAGCTTACTACTACTTCTGGAAAATGAACAGTAATGTAATTTCCCAACAGAAACAGTGATGATAAATGGCTTGGAAAATCTACAAATAGAAAAAGAAAATATGATTTTTTAAAATCCTACTTCAGTTTGTACAAAATCCAGGAGTTGTCACCCACTGAGATACATGTCTTACCATTGTCAAAGTGGCAATGACTCTCACCCTTTCGGACATGTTTGCTTTCCTAAGATTCACTGATCATAGGAATAATTAGAAAAACTAGAAGCCTTCAGGCAAGGATGGTTTCCTTGCTGAATTTTATAAGACATCCAGAAATTTTGGCTCAGTCCGTCAACGACTTTTTAAACAAGGTACTGAGGAAAAGGAAAGACTTCTTGGACTTTTGGAGAGAACCACAGATTACAACGTGTTCCCAAAACCTGGGGAATATTGCTCCATAGTTGAGTCATGATGCCCAATTTACTTCCTGAATAAAGACATCAACATCTCCCAACCCCTCCTTGCCACTGATGTGAATAATATCCCTGGTCTTTCAGTCAAATGTGACCAAAACAGCTTCCTCCATAAAGAAGAAGGGAAGGATAAAAATGTAATGATGCACAGACCAGGTTTTTTCTTCCTGCAGAGTTATAGGATGCCAATATGACCAAAACAGATTCAGCTATGTTTCCCCTTGATAGTTGTGTCAAGGTTTCCCCTTGATAGTTGTGTCTAGTTATGTCCAACTCCTGGGGATGGTGCTCATTTCAATTTCTAAGCTGAAAATCTGGATTTGTCCATAGATGCCTCCAAGGTCATGTGGCCAGCATGACTGCATAGAACGCCATTACCTTCCCACCGAAGCGGTACCCATTGATCTGCTTACATTTGCATGTTTTCGAACCGGTAGGTTGGCAGAAGCTGGGGCTAACAGTGGGAGCCCACCCTGATCCCCAGATTCGAACCGCTGACCTTTTAGTCAGAAAGTTCAGCAGCTCAACGGTTTAACCCACTGCACCACCGGAGGCTAGTAAGGATTCCAGTATTCTTGCCTTTGCTTCAACTTTGCCCAGTCTTATCCCTGTCTAACAACTGTGTCTGAACCAACCATCAGAATACTATTGTGCTGGGCATATTAATAAAGGAATAGGATGGTAGATGTGTTTTGAGTGGAAATAAATAAATCTCTGTTATTAAATACAACAAATTATGAAAGTTTTGCTACCCAACGAGTGTGGCATGACCATTCTGTTTTGACCTCAAGTAACCTGGATTAAGCTTGTACTAAGAGAAAATGTATATCTTCTCGCGTTTCACATTGAAGAAGTCTAAAGGTAGTGTGTATGGCAACAATGCCAGTTTTGAGAAAAAATATCAGACAAAAACACCATACAGTGTATTTTGACATTCTTCTCATAGTTATAGGAGACTTCGAGGGAATAATAAAAACATTTTTGCTCTTGTTAAAGCATTGCCCAAAACACAATAACCCCAGATTGTTGAGTCTACATCGGACTGTAAACAGACCCTATTAGCAAACAATACATTGGATAACTGTCTTTGCGTGACCTTCAGAAAGTAACACAATGGCTCAGATTACTTATTATGATGGTGTGACTCTTTACCTTCAACACTGCCATCCAAACAGGAGGCATTGGCTCATTGGAAGGAAAAGTTGAACATTTGTAAAGATTAAAAAAGCAAAGAGGCCATTCCTCAAAAGTTTATCAAGCCAAGAGAAATGCTTGTATTTGTGATTCCCATTCATATGAGGAATGAAGACCTTGCCTGCATGATCCTCATCTGCCAGGATGAATATTTCCTACAGGGTTTTTTTTCTCCCCAGAGCGAACATTTCTGTGCATTATTCTCTTGGTATTCACACACTGCAAGGTAATTTGTGGAATTACTTTGTGTTGAAATGCAAATTGTTTCGCTATACAAAAACTACTTTTGTCACAGTAAAAATGTGTTTTGCCCCTCTACCGTGTTCTGCACAGAAAGAAATGTGCTTTCTGTGCAAACACAGGTGTTTGTAATATTATCAAGGGACACAATGCAGAAATTTCGCTGATGTGTTTTTGTTAGTGATAGGATTTCCAAATTTGGGAAACTTTTCTCTGCAAGGAAATAAAGAACATTCTTTCCATCCCTAACCCACCTAAAATGCTATATCTGCAGGATATATAATCTGTGACGAGATCACCTCCACTACTCACTCACAACTTCTCCTGTTTCCCTCTCTTAGCTTGCACTGGTCAGATGAGAAATTATGGAGGGAGCTTCTGGATGGCTTGTAATGCTGCCAGTCCAAAGACGCTGGGGTGCTATGTCTTCTCCCTCTTGCACTCTCCCTTGCTTCCTACCGCCCTATACCTTGCTGAGCATTACCACCTTTTCTAGTGAGTCATGTCTTAACATGATATGGCTGGAACATGATATTTGCTCTGGAACCCATTTATTTGGACTCCTTTATCTTCCCTTAATGGCAGCAATGGTTGCAGAAGAGAACATAATGGGGAGATGTATTATTACACACTTCTAGAGTCAGCAAGAATTCATAATTCATTTGGGATTCTCAGTGTTATATTTTTTCCTTTCTGGTACTGTGAAAGGATATACAGCTTCCCCCGCCCCCCCCCCCCCCAAACAGCACTTAAAACTTGACTTTTGAAACTTTGAAAGAGCTGGCAACATCATTATGATTCTGGGGAAGTAATGTATAGACCTAGGATTTCTTCACACAGGCTTGATTTTGGCAGCGATGACAGGTATTCAGCAGTTCAGCCACAGAGCCTAATGGATCCCATTAGTACTTCTCTGGGGTGGCTCCAGGGCTGAACTGCCACAGAAATCCTGCCACTGACAAAAATTGCCAGTGGTGGTCGATGGGAGGCTTCCCATCTTTCTATTGTTAAGTGATTTCAGATAATGCTAAAATGTGGGTTCGAAACCCAGCGCACTTCACTACTCCAAAGGCCAAACTAAAAACATGAACCGGGTTTGAAGGCAAAATAAACAGAGGTTTCTTCTTTTCACCCAGAAAGGATGTCAGTACAGAGTCTACACTCAAAAGAACCGAAATAAAGCATGCATGGAGGATTTGATCCACTTCGGTAACCATTCAAAACACCCTCACCCTCCCTGATTGTCTGAAAAGTCGACCCTGTCCTCATGCCACTGGTGGGAAAAAGGAACAGCTATAGTTGGATGGTTTTAAGTCCATGTTCATTTAAAGTCTGTCCCTATGAGGAGAGCAAAACCAGGAATGTGTTGACGTCAAATGAAAATGGTTCCATGATTGACATAGGACCTTTTCACATGGCCGGCGGCAGCACTCCTCTTTAGCGTGAGGCATGGAGGCCCTCACCTTACCTTGCCTGGCTTCCCCCCTTGGATCTGGCAACATGGGAGGCTTCCCGTGTTGCCAGATCTGTGCCAGCTCCATAGGGGGAAGCTGCACACACTGCTCATGCTTCTCGCTTCCCCTCATGGGGAAGCGAGGAAAGGCGAGATGAGGACTTCTGAAGAAGAACACCACTGCCAGCCGTGTGATGAGGTCCTTAATGTTCAGTCCAGGTAAGCTTAAAGTTGTAGTCCAGAATAACTCAAAATGGTGTTTGGGATTATTTGGTGGAATAATGTGCTTGTCCGCAGCAGATCCACTGATTCAGCGAATATCCATGGTCTTATAAATGGAAGCCAGGAAGTTTCCCAACGTGGGTAAAAAGATTTGCCAATGGGAAGGAGATTTGTCAATAGGAAGGAGATTTTAAGTTGACAGACATACAATGGATATACCATCAATGAGACTTAGGCACCTTCAGGCTTGCATACATTAGCTGGCTTTAGCCCGTTCCTGTCCGAAGGCATAGGTCTAAGCAAGGCAGTTTTACAGATCTGCAGTTTCAGTAACACTTTAAAAGTAATTTCATTTGCTATCTATATAAATAAAAATGTAATGTTCATTTGTGAGATTAACATATCTCAAAAACCACTGGATGAATTAACACCAAATTTGGACACAATACATGTATCAGGCCAATGAGTGACCATCACTCATAAAAACACTGAAAAACACAGCGGAAAAGACTTAAAATGCTAAAAAAAATAAAAAATACATTACAACACGTGCAAAACCACGCATACACATATATATGCAAACACACATATACATAAAATATATACACACAAAACACATGTACACAGACTGGGCCACAGCAACATGTGGCAGGGGACAACTAGTAGTTTATAAAATTTCAGATTTCATAAAGTAGGGTAGATATAGCTGGTCAGACTTTTTCAGAGTTAACATTGACATTGCAAGGATAAATATAAATAAATTCATTTTTAGGTTATCTCTGTCTATTTATGTCAAATATGAGAGATCAATCTCTAAATAAATCTCTAGTATTATAGTGGATTTAGAACTAAGAGATTGTGGCAAAATTATGTTAGACATTGAGGAATACCCATCATAAGTGTTAATAAAAGAAGCCTGAACCAGCCAGTTTTTAAAATCCTAGAAGCAAGTTATAAAATATCCTGGAAGTTTATATGTCCCTCAAACTTTAGAGCAATAAAAATATAATAGTGATTTGCCTCAGCTGATTTTGACCTGCTGCTTTCTAGAAAAAGTAGGAAGTTAGAGAAGGGATTTTATTAATCCAGCCTGGTTTAGAGGTTGCAATAAATCCTGCGCTTCAAGGGGAAAGGGTACTTCCAGATGCAGGCCTTTTTGCACTAGTGCACCAAGGGCATCATGCAGCTGCTCCTGTTTCCCCACTGAATGAAATTTGTTGTGGTAAGGAAAACAATAGAGTTCACAATAGGAAAACACAGATGCCCTGCCAAATTCCACATTTTGAGCTGGGGCAGTTGCACAACAAAACTGGAAGAAACCCAAGTGCAGTTGACCAGAACAATGAAGTAAATCTACTAAGTGGCTTGTCAGGTATTTTATACTTTGCTCGTTTGGTTTAGGTGCAGTGGTTCTCAACCTGGGGTCCCCAGATGTTTTTGGCCTACAACTCCCAGAAATCCCAACAGCTGGTAAACTAGCTGGGATTTCTGGGAGTTGTAGGCCAAAAACATCTGGGGACCCTAGGGTGTATGGTGTAATCCAGCCACAGGGACTATATAGATCAGTGGTTCCCAACCTTTGGTTGTCCAGGGTCACTTGAAAAGGGACCACTCTGACCAGGGACCACTCTCCAACATTAGTACCAAAAGAGTTATGAATCAGTTTTTGGTCAACTTTAGATTCGGTTTAGTTATTTGGGGTGCTGATTCAGAAAACTGCACTGGATAGATCACATCAGCTCTAGTTTCTGATACAGAACGTATGCCATCTAGTAGCTGCCATCTGCTCGCCCACAGAAAACCATATTTAATTATCTAGAGCTGATGTGGTAGTAGCAATCTTTCGTAGGTAGTCAGCCTCTCCACTCCTTGCATCCCCATTGCCTCCGTACTATAAGAGGTTTTTGTGAGACCGGTTCCTCTCCTTGCCATGTGGTTTTGAGGCAACGGTGTAATAATGGTGAGGCCATGGACCATATTTGCATTCTTGCGGACCATTGGTGGTCCATGGACCACAGGTTGGGGACCACTACTATAGATCAAGGTTCATATCCCTACTCAGTGATGGAAACCCTTTGGGTGACTGATTAAGGCACACTCTCTCAGCCTTTGAAGAAGGAAATAGCAAAGCTCTTCTGAACAAATCTTGTGTTAGGTTCTCCTTAGGTTCACTAGAAGTCAGAAAATACTCGAAGGCAAATAACATCACAAAATTAGGACTACTGGGACTTTGAGAACATTTTGCTTTGTAAGACATCAGTAGTAGTTCATCATTCAAACCTTATGAATGGAATCCTTTTAGTAATGGACGCAGACATTTTGCCAGTTACCTCTTCAAGTCAGGGATCACTGCGCATGCACACCTTACTGTCCTACTGGTGTATGCACAGAGCCATTTAGTGGTCAGGAAAAGCCAGGAACTGTCTAGATTTGTTTCTGCAGCTGAAGATAGGACTTTTCTGAACATTTCAGGCACTTTCCAGAGGTCTGGAAGAACAATATTTTCTTTGTACACCAAGGGAGGAGGCAGAGCTTACACTGTTGTTTGAGTCAGTCTTTGACATGTGGCAACCTCATGAATAAGAGACTCCTCTTTAAAAGCCCTGTTGAAGTCTTGCACTCTTAGGGCAACTGTGGCTTTCTTGGCTGAGTTCAATCATCTGGAATGCAACCTTCCTCTTTTCTAACTGCTCTCCACCTTATCAAACTTGGTTGTCCTTCCTAGTGAGTCATCTCGTCTCATGATATGTCCAAAGTATGACAGCCTCCGTTTAGTCATCTTGGCTTGTAGGGAGAGTTCAGGCTTACTTTGCTCTAGAACTCATTCATCTTTTTAGCAGTCCATGTTAGGGGTGTGTGAAATGGCACAGATTCCATTCTGTTTTAGTTCTTTTTGGGGGGTTCTATTTTCAGGATTCTTCCCGAATTGGAGACAGAACTTAAGGTTCTGAATTAGGAATCTGAATGGGCCCCCTCCTAATTTACCAGAATTTTCCTGAAAACAGAAACGGGGGCACCCAAAATTTGGAATGAAAACAGAACGGATTTGCACATCCTTAGTCCATGTTATCCATAGAACTCTTTGCCTAGCTTAATGCTTTGCCACCACAGTGCAGGATCTCAGCCTATATTTTCACAATGAGAATAATTAAGAGGAAATTCTCTCAACACTGTACTCCAAATGTTAGCCACCCACCTTGGGACTATATTGCTGGAGGGTGCCATGCTCTGGCCTCTGCCTCCAGTCATGGTTGCAAGGGCCACTGAGAAACTAGTGCCTGTCTTGCCTTGCAGGAAGACCATCCTGGCCCAATTCGTCAACCGGACAAATGACCAGCCACACGAGATTTGCTTACTGCCCATCTGCTCTATTAATCCAAATCTCTGCTCTAAGTGTATTGACACAAGAGAGTGGAGGTTACTCGTCTGCGTGGGCATGTGGGTTTTCAAAAAAGCCCTCACAACATTGGGATTTCCCCTCCCCAGGTATGTGCTGGAACATTTATTTTATTTATTTATTTACTATATTTATATACCGCCCCTCTCAGCCCAGAGGTAACTCGGAGCGGTTCACAAATTGGCAACAATTTGATGTCTCAAGAATTATAACAAGTAAAAACAATCAAGAAATTCTGTTGAAACAATAGCATATGATATAAAAATACATTGGACAGTCATGTTGCGATGAAGATTAATTTGTGAGGTCACAAACAGCCGCGGACGTTTTCCCCCTCCGATTGAGGAGTAAACTCACACCTTTGTCTTTGCAGCAGACTTTAAACACACACACATACAGAGTCCATTACAGTGGCTGAAGACTGGTATCCTTCTCCAGCCATCTTTCCCTTATACTTCCAGATAACTGGAGACTTCTAACTTGCAGCGGGCTGGTTTTGTAGTCCAATTCTTGTTGATGCCCCAACCTTCAGTTTCCTCGAGTCACAAGCCTCTCAGAACTCCAATCTTCAGTAAACTCTAACCTTCCAACTCCTCAACAAACTCCAACCCTCAGTAAACTCCAACCTTCCAACTCTTTTATTAAACCAGCAGTTACTTCACCCTGGCTATAATTACACAATGCTAGCCAGGTGGTTTGGCTCTTATTGCTTGCTGCCCTTACACTACTTGTTACTTAAGAAATGAATTTCAGACAGGAAACAATCAGGGCCAGCTAACACCTCCCAACAAAGGATTTCTCCCAGGCAGAAAGCAGCCAGGTTTTGAAGCTACAAGGCTATTAATTGCTAATCACGATGGCCAATTGCAACATTCACACTTGCCTCAAGCAGACAAGAGTTCTTTCTTCCACCCTGGACATCCCACAGATATATAAAGCCCACTTGCCTAGTTTCCAATCTGATGTCCTATACTATATTAACTGATCCTGTTAATTTACTCTGTTCCCATGATATTTCCTATGCCTTTATACATTGTTATCCACCTTACTAAATCACTTATCCTTTAACTAGTTCATGTAGTGTTTTTCCTCCCCCCCCCTCCAAAATTAGTCTGCTGTTATTGTTGTTGCTAGCTATTATTGTTATGTTGTTTTACGCTGTTTTATACTGTCTAAATTGTTTTGCTTTGTTTTTAATTGTATTCTAACTTGGGCTTGGGCCCCATGTAAGCCGCCCCAAGCCTCTTTGGGGAGATGGAGGCAGGGTAGAAAAATAAAGTTCTTCTCCTTCTTCTTCGCCTTCTCCAACAGACCTCACAACCTCTGAGGATGCCTGCCATAGATGTAGGTGAAATGTCAGGAGAGAATACTTCCAGAGAACATGGCCATACAGCCCAAAAACCTCACAGCAACCCAGTGATTCTCGCCATGCAAGCCTTCGACAACACATTGGACATTATTATTTTTAAGAGCCCCTGAGTTGTTAGTGGTGCCCAATATTCACTGTTAGAAGAATTAGACTTAAAACGAACACTGCGTTGTTGTAGGTTTTTTCAGGCGATATGGCCATGTTCTAGAAGCATTCTCTCCTGACGTTTTGCCTGCATCTAAGGCAAGCAACCTCAGAGGTAGTGAGGTCACTACCTTACTACCTCTGTGAATGCTTGCCATAGATGCAGGCGAAACGTCAGGAGAGAATGCCTCAAGAACATGGCTATATAGCCCGAAAAAACCTACAACAACCGAGTGATTCCGGCCATGAAAGCCTTCGACACTGCTGTTACCAGTCAATATGCTCTTTTGCAAAAACGAATTAGAGCTTTCTAACTCCAAAAAGATGATAAATGGAAATGCAAGACAGAACAATCTTGAATATTGGACAGAATGAAAATATTAGAAGCAATGGAGAGGGTGATCCAGGGAAATGGAAAGGTTTGAAAAAGGACGGAATATTCAAAACCTTGGGGCGGGCGGAGGAGTTAAAAGTTTTAAACCACACTAGCAATCAAGAGATGAAAAGGCCTAAGATACTTGTTGGAACAACACTCGGAGATCTAATTAGCTGTGGAAAGATGTTCCCTAGCCGTGTGGGGAAATACCAATGTGTGGAGCAGCTTGGCAAGGCAGGGGTGGAGTTGTGGGGCTCAGGAATCTTAGTCAGGCAACCACAGATGAAGTCAAAGCTCCAGCGAGCTGTCTTGAGGAATTTGAGCACGGTATGCTTTGGAAACAAAATTCAACCCATACTCTACTTATGTCACTGATCCTCTGTGGATAAGGCAATAAGCTCAGGTACACGCCTGTTTTGAGGAGATTGGGAGGAAGGGGGATTCTTAGATGGCTTTTCAAAAAGGTTCTTTGAAGCTGCCCCAAAATCTTACTTAGAGGGATATCAAGAAATCAGACCCCCAAATTATGACATGTATAATGAAATGTAGAAAAGTTTGAAATAGAAGCCACTGCTCCACCAGACCCATTCCTCACCTAACCCTTTCTTATGAATTGCCTCTGGAATGTAGTTTAGTTGCACCCAAAACCCTTTCCTTTAATTTATATAATCCCCTCACAATGAACTAGGAGACAGGGGAAATTGCTGGATGAATGTACATCAGAGCTCTCGGGGTTCATTTCTTGCTTCCAATGATACGATTGGGGCTATATGTGGGAGAGATATGGCATGCCTCAAGCCAGTTTCATCTATTGAAATGGGCCAGGTTGTGGCGCAGCTGGTTGAAAATCAGCTGCATTAAAATCACTACTGACCAAGAGGTCCTGAGTTCAAAGCCAGTCCAGGTCAGAGTGAGCTTCTGGCAATTTGTCTAGCTTGCTGTCGACCTTTGCAGCCCAAAAGACAGTTGCATCTATCAAATAGGAAATTTGGATACTGCTTATGTGGGGAGGCTAATTTACAACACAATAGAAAAACTCTTCAGCAGCGTGCAAAAATAATGAGGAAGTACTCCATCGGTGTCACAAGTGGATGGTAAAGCTACAGCTCCCCCGGTGGCCGGAATTCAAAAAGCATACCCTCATGAAGCTGGAAAAGTTAACTAGCCTCTGTGTCTCTGTCTATATATGTTGTGTGTCTATGGCATTGAATGTTTGCCATGTCTGTGTGCACTGTGATCCGCCCTTAGTCCCCTGCCGGGTAAGAAGGGCGGAATATAAATACTGTAAATAAATAAATACATAAATACATTCATTATGTCCCACCTGAACATTAGGAAGAACTTTCTGACTGTGAGAGCTATTCAGCAGTGGAACTCTCTACCCCAAAGTGTGATGGAGGCTCCTTCTATGGAGGCTTTTAAACAGAGGCTGGATGGCCATCTGTCGGGGACGCTTTGAACACGATTATCCTGCTTCTTGGCAGTGGTTTGGACTGGATGGCCCATGAGGTCTCTTCCAACTCTAGGATTCTATGATCGCCATGTATCTATTGTGTAAATGTACTAACCACAATAGTACATATATTTAAAATAATCCTGCCTGTTCAAAGCAGTTTAAAAGACTGGGCCGGGCTAGTATGATTTTAGAGGGCCCGGGGAATTAGGCAGAGTCTATGGCTGTACATTTCCAGGGCCTAATAGAAGAAAGTGACCTGGGTAATTGGCAGAAAAAGATATGGCCAATTTCAACAGTATCTGGGACAGAGCTAGAACTAGTCGTTCTCAAAGGTTTGTTTAAACCACCAGGTCTTCAGGTTCTTACGAAAGGAGGGGAGGGATGGGCCCTGTCTTATTTCTCCAAGAAGGGCATTCCAGAGGCGGGGGGCCACCACCGAGAAGGCCCTCTCTCTCATCCCCACCAACCGTGCTTGTGACGGTGGTGGGAGCGAAAGGAGAGCCTCTCTTAAAGTTCTTAAAGTTCGCATATTTACATATTTACAATGTGTTCAGTTGTACCAACTCACATTATGACCTTTTATGAGAGATTTAAAATGGTCTTTCTTTGTCCATGTGATAAACTCCTTTAGTAGCTCATGAAGTGAGAGCACACACCAAACTCTCTCTCTCTCTCCTTGATTCTTCTTCTCTATCTGCTGAACACCTGCAAAGCTCAAACCTGAACAAAAATGTAACAGTATTCAAAAGTCCCAGACTCAGCCTGCTCCCAGGCATTGCCCAACCAATCAACTTTGTGCATCTTATTTTACAGTTGACTCACACACACACACACTAGCAGATTTCTTGCATGCTCCAACAAACTTGAACCAGTTTTTTTTAAAAAAAAGCCAATTAAATCCTGAGAAGCTGACGAATGAAAAGGAGCTTTGTGTTGCAACTTCAGAAACTGCAACATGGAACTGAGGGTTGGTCCATTGCCTGGAAGCATATACTTCAGGAATTAATTCAGGAATTCAGCTGTGCTTTGAAGTCTGTGAAGGTGTTATACTTACTCCTGAGAAAGCACATCTTGACTTGGGTTGTGCTTTCCATGCTTCTAGGAAAATGGACATGTTGTTAAGCATTTCACCCAACTCAACCCATCTTGTTTCAGCCCTGCCACCTGCTCTGAGACCAACTCATTGCTGGACGGTGGCCCTTCCAAATTGTAACACAAGCTCTAGGCTCTGAAAGGTTGCCAACTACCGCATGCATGGGATGGTTTGTTTTAGGACAGAATAGGAAACTTCGTTTTTCTCTGATATGGCTTTTTTTTAACCAATGTGTTGCTAAATATAGTCCTTGTCAGTGACCCATAGACTCATCACAATGATAGAAAGAGGGACAGATTCAGTTTATCTGGGTCGTATCCATAGTCTCTGGCACATCTTGCCTGCACTTCCTGCTCAGAGAGAGGAAAATCAAAGAGAAAGAAACCCCCAAAATGAAAAGTGCGATTGTTTCTTGAATGAAACAGCTTTACAATGTTTAGAAAAACTATTTTATAAAATGTCTACACTTTCAAATTCTGTTTCAATACTAAAAGATCAAAACAGCCTTTGCAAACACATGGATGGTGTCTCTCTCAAACAACAATGCATCTTGTATTGTCAAAGGCTTTCATAGCTGGAATCACTGGGTTGTTGTAGGGTTTTTCGGGCTATATGGCCATGGTCTAGAGGCATTCTCTCCTGACGTTTCGCCTGCATCAATGGCAAGCATCCTCAGAGGTAGTGAGGCCCTCACTACCTCTGAGGATGCTTGCCATAGATGCAGGCGAAACGTCAGGAGAGAATGCCTCTAGACCATGGCCATATAGCCCGAAAAACCCTACAACAACCCAAGAATGCATCTTCCTTATGGCTGAATCAACACCATTGAGTCCACCTTTCCAATAGTCACACCACTTTGTATGGTGTACAAAAATTGCTCAGGTTTATAATCTAAACTTTAAACCACCTACCCAAGCTACTGGACTCTTTGTTTAGCAGCTTGGGTGAGTCCTTTTAAGTTTGGATTCACTGTCCCACTGACAGGGCTGTAAGACAATGATTGTTGGAATTGGCAACCTTCTTCAAGCCTCCACTAGTTATTCGTTATGTATATAATTCAGATTGCTTACTGTATTGTATATGTGCATTGGTATGCAGTTTTCCTTAACTCTATGTTGTGGGAGGGGCTGCAGACCATGTGATCAGATCTGGGATTGTTCACGACTCAGACTACATTTTAGAAACAGTATGCTGACAGAAGTCAGTAGAAACAGAATGCTTTAGAGACGCTATTAGACCCTCAGAACAGAGAGATGCTTTAGATTTTGGACTGTTAAGATTGTAAGAAAGATGCCCTATTTGCACAGAGAAACTATTTGTAACTTGATTGATAAACAAAGTACATGTATGCTGAATACATGAAGTTTGTAAGTAAACCAACTATGTTATTTTAACTAAGACTACTTTATTTTTTGTCTCTTGAGAGCATGATTTAAACCAAGATGCTTCAAGGGAGAGTATGTGTTCTTGGGCAACTGAAATAACACTTCTGAAAATCTGCTATATATGTATATAGGTAAACGACAAAAGCAGGGACGGGCTATTTCCAGAGCTTTTTAGGAGAATTACCAGGATAATATATAGGGGGCTAGGTCATGTCCAGACAGTGTCTGGGCTGAGCTAGCACTGGTCACTCTCAAAGATTTGTTGAAACTATAAAGTTTTCAAACTCTTACGAAAAGAGGGGAGGGATGGGGCCTGTCTTATTTCCCTTGGAAGGGTGTTCCAGAGATGGGGGGCCACCACCAAGAAGGCCCTCTCTCTCGTCCCCACCAACTGTGTTTATGACGAAGGTGGGAGCGAGAGGAGGGCCTCCATGAAGGATCTTAGAGTTTCATAGATGGAGATGCGATCGTGAAGATAGGTGGGGTCTGAACCATTTAGGGCTTTATTGGTCATTATCTGCACCTTGAATTTGTCTCGGCAACTTATTGGCAGCCAATGAAGCTGTTTTAATATCTTTGTTCCTAACAGTTCAGAGATAAATCTAGGTATATCAGTCTAACAGCTGAGAAACCTAATTGCTTGCATGAATACTAGTAGATATTTACCACTAAGGAGAAGCTTGACACAAGCGAGTTTTAAATTCTTCTCAGGAAGATCATACTTTACAATGGTCATGATTTCTAACAAGGTCATGTATTGCCAAAAGATTCCTGATAGCAGTGGCATAGTCCTTAGTGCCACTTGGTTGTTATGGTGTACCAACCATTCAACTGGTGTAACTGCAAGATGTTTGAGCAGCAGCTCCACTGGTGCACCTTTCAGGCAACCATGCCCCTTAGCTGGTTGCCCAAGAAGAATAGGATCAGAGTATCTATTAAGGCTAGAAAGCTGATACATATCAGAGTCTGGTGTTGGCATCTACACCAGTGTACTGCTCCGTGTGTCCATTCTGGGTTGGGTGACAATACTTAATGCTCCTTGGATTGTGGGTGACAATCAGTTCACCTGGCATTTGGTACCAATCACTCAGCTTTGACTGCCCCCACCATTCAGAAGAGAGACCCAATGAACAGAAAACAGAGCTAAGTGTGTGAAATCGAAGCTGAGAAAATTTTTGGTGAGTGATCTTGTGTGTTTTGCATGGGTATATCGTGTACATATGCAGGCGAAGATATATAAAAATAGATACATGTGTTAACAGATCTTTTGGTATGATTCTGTTACAGACAGTTGACTGCAAAGAGTTGCTCGGTGTGTTTGTTCTTTGCCCTTTTGAGCAAAGTACCGTTTCAGGGTTGCTTGGAGCCCCTGGTTTCTCTCCTTCCGTAATGGGGACAGATTAATTTAGGATCATGGCCCACTGAGCTGAGAGCTCAGGTGTGACAGGAATCCCAGCCGGCTGCTGCTGACTAGACAGCCGCTGACTTTGATTGGGCTCCAAGGGAGAGGGCCATTAACCACCATAGCCATTACCAGCTTGCCTTCCACTGCCTCATTAGCTGCAATACTGATGTTCCTTTTAAAAGCTGCAGGGAGTGGGAGAGAGGGAGCGCACCTCCTACCAGCTGGAGGAAAGTTGAGGTTCATGCAGGGAAAACTGCTGGCGTACGCACTTTCAGATGTCACCGAATGGTCACTGGAATTAAAGTTCAGGTTCTAGGTCATGACATGTGCCCAGGTAGCTCCAAAGACAGCATTGCCTGTGTTCAATTGGTTATTAAAAAATTAAAATGGTGGATAAAGACTTTTTTAAAAGGCTTTAAATATTTCAGTCAGAATACTTGTTTTATTAACAGCTAGACTTATATCCAGTTATTAGTCCCAGTTAGAGCAGAGCCATTAAGAAAAGGGAAACTTGGTAAGTCAACACTTAAATTCCACAGTTTCAGGACATTCTCTCCACTTGGGACTAGTAGTTTAATTAAGCCTTCAATTTGCAGTCATCATTTCTTCCAACACTACAATAAGGAGATGTTATAGCTCACCTTTGTCTATCTTATACGTTCACACTTGTACCAGGCAACCCTTCAAATAAATGGTTGCCCTCTGTAAATTAAGACTCCTGAGAGCAAAGCAGTCATTCTATTAATTTAAACTCATGCATTTCTGGTGCTCCAAGCTCAATTTCTGACCTATAGAGTTGATCCTGGATTCGAAGCATAGCCGGCCCTGGCACATACTTGAGTGGGAGACTATTAATGAACACAAGGTGCTATGGGTTTTATTTTATTATTTATTTTATTATTTATATACCGCCTTTCTCACCCCTGGGGGGACTCAAAGTGGACAAATCTACTCCTGAGTGTCCTGGCCCAAGGAAACCATACGAAACCAATGGGGACACCATAAGTCAATAGGCCACTTGAATCTGCTCTGTATGTTTTTTTTCTAGTCAGCATTTGGGGTCCAGAATTCAGCACCTTGAACAGTTCCTTTAGAGCTCAAACGAACAGTTTCAGTGGCTGCGCCAGTGGTTCTCAACCTGTGGGTCCCCAGAAATCCCAGGCACTTTACCAGCAGTTAGGATTTCTGGGAGTTGAAGGCCAAAACATCTGGGGACCCACAGGTTGAGAACCACTGCACTACAGGACTTCCCAAAGTGTGGTAGCTTCTTTTCAGGGATGTAGCTGAATTGTCAGGAATTCTCAAGCCAGCACAGAATAGTATCTGTTCAGCAAGACCTTTCCCAAGAGACCTCAAAAAAGCCTCCAAAGCTCAATCAAGCCCTCATCCTATAACAAAAATTCCTGCCACACTTGACATTGCACCACCGAGGCCATGCCCTTTGCCACCTAGCCTTTGGCAAGGTCCTTAGGCAGGTCTCAGCAACAGGGAAGGTCAGGCAGAACCAGACATTCCCCATTGAGTTGAGAATTGCCACTTAGTCCTAGAAGAAGCCCCCTTGCAGCCGTGACCCCATGCCTTTTCACTCAGAAGCCACACGATTTGTTCCTAAGACTTATTCCTGGAGCAACGTACAGGGAACATACCACACCCTGCTATGTCAGTTCCACTGGCTGCCAGTCCAGTTCCGAGCACAATTCAAAGTGCTGGTTTTGGCCTATAAAGCCCTATTCCAGTGGTTCTCAACCTGTGGGTCCCCAGGTGTTTTGGCCTACAACTCTCAGAAATCCCAGCCAATTCACCAGCTGTTAGGATTTCTAGGAGTTGAAGGCAAAAACATCTGGGGACCCACAGGTTGAGAACCCCTGCCCTATACGGTTCCGGCCCAGCCTACTTGTCCGAATGTCCATCTCCCTCTATGATCCACCTTGGAATTTAAGATAGTCTGGGGAGTTCCTGCTCTCAGTCCCACCTTCTTTGCAAATGCAGTTGGAGGGGACGAAAGACAGGGCATTCGTGGTGGTGACCCTCCATCTGTGGAACTCACTCCCCAGTGAAATTAGGTTGGCGCCATCTCTCCTTTCCTTCAGGAAAAAGCTCAAATCATGGTTTTGGGACCAGGCATGTGGACAACAGGCTTAGCAGCAATCACAGTTGACACATGTGAACAGATAATGAACAAGCATTGGACTAAGTCCTTGAATGTTGAATCGAACTTGAATGCGGCCATATTATTGTTAATAATGATTTTAACTGCCTATTTAAACTGCCTATTTAACTGCCTATTTATTTATTTGGCGGGGACGAGAGACAGGGCCTTCTCAGTGGTGGCCCCTCGGCTATGGAATGCCTTGCCGGCAGACATCACACAGGCACCCTCGCTGCTGACGTTTCGGAGAATGGTCAAGACCTGGCTTTATGAACAAGCGTTTGGCTAAGCAATGCAACTAATTAAGGAAGACGGTAAATGAAACATAGGAACGGCACAACGACTATGAGAACGGATCTGATTTCAATTGAGGCGTTATATATGTTGTTTGTTGATTTGTCCTGTCTGATTGTTAATTGTTGTGGATCGACGTTGTCGATCCTGTTGTTGTATTGTTGTGTTTTAATTGCACTGTAAACCGCATTGAGTCGCCTGTTAAGGGCTGAAAAATGCGGTATAAAAATGAAGCAAATAAATAAATAAATAAATATTTATATTTAATGTTTTAACCAGTGTTTTAATTGTGTTTTATTGCTATGTTGTGTGTTGGCATTGAATTGCTGCTGATTGTAAGCTGCCCTGAGTCCCCCCTTGGAGGTTGAGAAGGGCGGGGTACAAATGTTTGAAATAAATAAATAATAAATAAATAAACCATAGAAAAGCTACTCATTCAAGACTACAACTTTCAGCATCCCTCCAAAACACACACAAGACTTTAGACTTGGGTGCAATTGTGAACAATTTGTACTACTGCCATGTTTTCAAAACAGCTGTAAGGGATACCTGACATTGTATTGGGACAAGGATGTAGTTAACAACAAGTTTGTGTTTTACTTAAAGGCCAAATTACAATCTTGGCTCCATTTAGCTTATCTATGTGTTTCTCTGTCAAATCAATGCATTATCCACATTCTTAAGGTACATGATGCACATATCTTTATGAAGGGCCTGCTTCCAAAAACTGTAAGATCTCTTGCTATCTTGTTCAGCTTTCCAATCCTCCATAGGAGACATCTGCCCAACCCATTTGATGTTTTCTGACATCAAATAAGTGACATCCATATACTTTGCAACCTACCTGTTTCCAAGATCCAAATAGCTTCTGAGTAAGATGTTATTCTGCTATAACTAGTCTTTAAAATAATGTTGCTGCTCTGATTTAAAGCAATCTTCTCCAACATGGCATTCATCAAATGCATTGTGTTGCGATGCAAATCATCCCCAGTCGGTGGCTGGTGACATGGCTCAGAACACATGGAAGTCACTGCGAATGAATGCAGTTTTACACCACTTTTATTGCCATGGTTAAGTGAAATAGACTCCTGGGATTTGTAGTTTGGTGAGGCAGCAACACTCTTTGGCAGAGAAAGCGAAAGGCCTTGCAAAACTACGGCTCCCAGAATTGCAGTGTTGAGCCATTGCAGTTAAAAGTGGTTTCAAACTGTATTAATTCTACAGTCTAAATTGAGGGAGCCTAAACTCAAGTTGGTAAAGAATTTTATTTGGTAAGAGCTGTCTGTAATTACATATTTGCAGGAGCCTGCAAAACCATGGCTCACGGCTCACCAAATGCTATTCAGCCACCACAAGCTCAGGGATCATCTGAATCAGCACAAAGAAATCCTTTTTCCATCTCGCATGAAGCTCCCTTATCTACCTCTGCTGAAAATTTGATCGTATGGAGGCAGAGAAAAACACCCCAGCTAGGTGACTGGGCCGACCCATCCCAGCAATTATAACCCTTGCAGGGATTCATGTTTGTTTTTTTCTGATAGCATTTTCTCAGCTGGTCTTTTAAAAACTTTATATCTTCAGACTGAATGGATATTTTTAGGTTAATGCAACTTTATCCCAAAGAGGACTCCAGTGCCACACATAAAACTATTGCTTTTAAAAAGCAGTATAATAATGCTCACTCATTAAATAAAATGGCTAGAATTATGTTAGGGCCTTGTTTTTTCGCAAAAGGTCTTACATCTGCAGGAATTAGAGTTGTGTAGTTGAATAACTTCTCTATTGGGTAAAGGCGGCTGTTATATTACTATGGGGCAAAGCAAGCAAAATGTCCAGTACACATTGCTGTGTGATATACATTGGTGTGCATCACACTCTGCTGTATATTTCACACTAATATCTCATTATACACCCTTGATATTCAGTAAAGGAATTCTTGGGGTGCATCTACACTGTAGAAATTATGTAGCTTGGCACTATTATTTATTTATTTATTTATTTGATGCACTTATTAACCGCCATTCTCAGCCCATAAGGGCGACTCATGGCGGTGTACAGTACACATAAAAGACAATTACAAAAAAGCCAGTTTCAACAACATATAAACTATACAACAATTACAGACTACACTAAACATCCGCTTCGTCTCTTAGTGGAATCATAGCCAGTCTCATATTCCTTGTTCCATTCCAGTTCTCATTACTGTATTGTTTAGCACTTAATTAAATGCCCTCTCGAACAGCCATGTCTTAAGGCTTTTTCGAAAGGACATTTCTGGCTCAATGCCCTCTCGAACAGCCATGTCTTAAGGCTTTTTCGAAAGGACATTTCTGGCTCAATGCTATGTAATCATGAGAGTTAGCATTTTACAAATTCTTAGCCTTTTTTGCCAAAGCGGGCTAGTGCCTCTCCAAACTACAAATCCCAAGATTCTATAGCACTAAGCCATGACAGTTAAAGTGATGTCAAATAATAATAATAATAATAATAATAATAATAATAATAATAAGAAACAACTGGAAAATCTGACACGATATGAGGACTTAAAGATTGAACTTCAAAGACTCTGGCACAAGCCAGTAAAGGTGGTCCCAGTGCTGATCAGCACACTGGGTACAGTGCCTAAAGACCTTGGCTTGCACTTAAACACAATAGGCGCTGACAAAATTACCATCTGCCAGCTGCAGAAGGCCACCTTACTGGGATCTGCACAGATTATTCGCCGATACATCACACAGTCCTAGACACTTGGGAAGTGTCCGACATGTGATTCAATACAACAGGCAGCAGAGTGATCTTGTTTGCTGTGGACTCAACTTGTTGTGTTTAATAATAATAATAATAATAATAATAATAATAATAATAATAATACACTCAGGGGCGGCTCAACCCATTACGCAAAGTAAGCATTTGCAGTATAGTTGGTTTTGCCCAGGGGCGCTCTTGGAGGAAAATAGACCTTGACATATGCGAGTTGTCGTTACTAGGATGTATAGTTCACCTACAATCAAAGAGCATTCTGAGCCCCACCAATGATGGAATTGAACCAAATATGGCACACAGAACCCCCACGACGAACAGAAAATATACCTCAGTGATTGGTTGGGGGGTGGGCGCGCCAAAATACTGTTTGCTTACCTTGAAAATTACCTAGGGCCGCCTCTGAATACACTTTATTATATTCTGCTCTATCTCCCTGAGGGGACTCAGAGCGGATTACAGTATACACATATATAGGCATACATTCACTGCTTTTTCTACAGTAACAACAATGATATACAATAAAAACAAAGACAAAGATTAACCTTTCCATCTTCCGGCATCTGGAGGCGATGCTCAACTCTGGCCATGGGAAGGTGCTCCTGTTCCATTTTTCCATGCTGTTTCCGTAGACCATCCTGGTCGTGTTTTGCCAGCATGGCTGCATGGGTGCCTTTTACTTTCCTGCTGAGGTAGTACATATTGATCTACTCACACGGCATGTTTTTGAATTACTAGGTTCGCAGAAGCTAGGGCTAACAGAAGGAGCTCACCCTGACCTGCAGCTTCGCACTGTCAACCTTCAGCAAGTTTTTTGCACCTAGCAGTTTAACCCGCTGTACTACCAGGGCCCATTATAGAATAGCTTCATTCTACAATGACTGAAGTGCCTCTGCTACATGGTTAGGTATATGTAAAGGTATTTAACAGTGAGTGGTTTTGCCTTGCTGTAGAGAGATGTATATTTTTTTTAAGCAAACAAGCCTCTTGTAGGAATTGAACCCGCACACTGAAAATCTTGTCTAATACTTTTTCTTCACTTCCAAATCTGCTAATAAAAATAGCTATATGATTTGAAAAAAGATAACTTGCACGAGAGTTATCTTAACTAAAACTTGTCTCTCTGTACTTGCAAAATATTCATCAGCTTAGACACAACTTGCTTTGTTTAATTTTTTGTTGATGCCCTGGGGGTTTTCACACCACACAATTATAGTGCTATTATTCCACTTTAATTGCCATGGTTCCACCCTATGATATCCTGGGACTGGTAGTTTGGGGAGGGATATTTAGACTCCTGAGCCAAGAAACTCATCTGGTGCCTTTGACCAAAATACAAACCGCACGATTCCAAGGGATGCAAACATGGTGGGTAATGTGATATCAAAGGGCTGTATATGAAAGCCCCCATGTATTGTGATCAGTCTCGCCATTCATTCATAGGAAGCCATCAGTTCTGCTGTCTCCCACATTCAGTATTTGAAAAACACAAGTCCTTGTCAACCGATACATGAAGACATCTATTGCTCTTCTTTTCAAATGGATAAAAAAGAAAATTCTCATATATCTGCACTAACAAAATTGAAATAGGGACAGCTATCCTCGCAGGAAGCAGACTATACATTACTTACTGTTAAAGATCAGGAGTTGGTCAGAAAATAAAGCAACCTAATTCAACACTACAAATATCTGAATATCCAATATTATAAAAGTTGTGGGTTAAACTCTTGTGCTGCTGAACTGAATATTGGCAGTTCAAATTCATGAGATGGGGTGAGCTTCCATCTGTCAGATCCAGTTTCTGCCAACCTAGCAGTTCAAAAATGTGCAAAATGTGAGTAGATAGATAAGTACTTCTTTGGCGGGAAAAGGCAAAGAGACGCTCCAAGTAATCTTGCCAGACACACAACCAGGAGGTGACAACACAGGCTCCTTGGTTTGAAAATGGAGAAAGCATCTTCCCAAAGTCGTAGATGAGCACCGTCTCCAGAAGCCGGAAATGAAAGGAGAAGCCTCTACCTTTGTGCTTGTGTCATTGTATATGATTGTACAAGACACTGAATATTCACCTATGTATGTAAACGCTGTAATCTGCTCAGAGTCCCCTAGGGAGAAGGGCGGAATATAAATAAAGTGTATTTATTTATTCGTAAGTACCTAAAATGAATCAATCTTTTGGTTTGGGTTTCTCCCAGATTTGATTTTTTAAAGATCTCTAGTATTTTAAAAATGCAAATTTGGGGATGTTCTTGCCAAACAAACAAAAAATAGACAAAATCTTCATGTTTACACCTTTTCTTGGCCTAGTTAGTATCACTCACTTCTACTGTCTACAGGTCAGAGGATTTGAGGGGATCTGGGTGCAAGTGAACAGTGACGGTTGTAGACCAGTGCTACTTAAAGTGGTGATCAAAGCCATTCATCAAGCTACTCAAAGCCATTAACTATTGATCAATGGTGGAGTTTCCAGCTAAGAAAGGAACACTTGATAATAATATGACAAAGATGTTACTGGTCCCTGGAATATAGATGTGTATGGAATGGCTTGAAAACATCACATCTCCCAAGTTTTTGTGTGTCTGAGGGCAGTCCACACAGCCATATAATCCAGAATATCAAGGCAGAATAACCCACAATATCCGCTTTGAACTGGGCTATCTGAGTCTACATTGCCATATATTCCAGTTCAAAGCAGATAATATGGGATTTTATTCAGCTGTTTGGAAGGGGCCTTAAAGAACGTTTCCCCAGACTGCTGCCCACCATATATTTTGGGCTGCAACTTTCATAGTTCCTTACTATTAGCCATGTTGCTTGAGAGCTGTAGTTCCAAACATTTATGAGGCACCAGGAAGATTTGGGAAAATACTATCTTTTGTTTATTTCTGCTTGGAAAGTAGCAATGTTCATTTCTAAGGGACTTGATTTACTCCTAATGAAGTGCAACTGTAGATTGCTTAGGATGGCATCAAAATGCATGTGACATGACATTTTCCACTTATGGTTGTACAAAGAGCTGGGGGAAGTCTATGTGCTGCATCTTGCAATGACATTCATGCACATATTTGCTTTGCTGCATGTTCAAACAGTCTCCACCACCAGCCCACGCACAGCTGTGGTTAAGGAGAAGAACTTCCAAGGAAGATAGCATGACCTCCAGGTAGAATGGGGCCTCCATTGCTCTCGTTTTAGAAAGCAGACGTGCCAAAGGCTGCTGGTAATAGTAAAACAGAGGCTTTTATCTTAAAGTCTTGGTACAATTATGTTTATGTAGCCATGAAGTTGGGTTTTATGGATGTTATCCCATAAAAGTTGGGACGGGATGGGACAGAAGACGGAGAGAAATCATCTTCTGATCTCTGTATCTGCATGAAAAAAATGTGGGATGGGATCTGTCAGGTTCACACTCATTGTATCATTTTGGTGACGTAGATTAACAGACGGATCCTACAAAGTAGCGATGGCCTGGAAATTTCCCCAAATCCAGTTGCCGGATCCATTTATCTTTTTGTTGTTTTTTAATCTACTCCATAGAAATTATGCTACTCCAGGAGAGCCCTACTTTGCTTTTGCTTGATTATAACCTTTCAAAATTGCACATTTGGTGCCATTTTATTCCACCTTTTTAAAAACCTTAGTAATCCATAAAAATTCCATAGAGTAATAAGTCCTTTGGCACTTCTTTACATTGAAAAAAGATAAAATATCCCATATTAATTGGATTCTTAAAGTGTTGATTTGAATCGTGATGATTACATTTTGTATTATGAAACATTAATTTTTAGAACTACTGTTATTATACTACTTAAGGGTTTTCCTGCCTATTGTAAAGTTCTCCCTTAACAATTAATGCAATGGGCTATCCTTAATAACTGAATTTGCAAAGCTGACCCAGTTTTCCCTAACATCATCGGGATGATGGTTATTCCAAATCCATTGTTGTGTCTCATCATGCATTGATAAAGGGAAAAGAGAAAATGGCAATAGAAACAGGGCCATGAAATCAAGTAAATGGCAATAGCATAAACTGCAGAAACAATACAGATGATGATGGTGATGATGATGATGATGATGATCATAATAATAATAATAATAATAATAATAATAATAATTAAAAATACATCACACAGTCCTAGACGCTTGGGAAGTGTTTGACTTGTGATTTTTTGATACGAAATCCAGCATATAGATCTCGTTTGCATTTGTGCTTTTGTGTAAATAATAATAATAGTAGTAGTAGTAGTAGTAGTAGTAAAGATTGAACTGCAAAGACTCTGGCACAAACCAGTCAAGGTGGTCCCAGTGGTGATTGTCACACTGGGTGCAGTGCCTAAAGACCTTGGCCTGCATTTAAACACAATTGGTGCTGACAAAATTACCATCTGCCAGTTGCAGAAGGCCACCTTACTGGGATCTGCACGCATTATTCACCGATACATCACACAGTCCTAGACACAGTCCAACACAACCGCCAGCAGAGTGTCTGCTGTGGACTCATCTTGCTGTGTTTCAAATAATAATACTAATAATAATGCTGGTTGTTGTATTGGATCACATGTCGGACACTTCCCAAATGTCTAGAACTATGTGATGTATCAGCGAATAATGTGTGCAGATCCTAGTAGGGTGGCCTTTTGAAGCTGACAGATGGTAATTTTTTCAGTGCTGATTGTGTTTAAGTGCAGGCCAAAGTCTTTATGTACTGCACCCAGTGTGCCGATCACCACTGGGACCACCTTGACTGGCTTGTTTGCCGATACATCACATAGTTCTAAACACTTGGGAAGTGTCTGACGTGTGATCCAATACAACAACCAAAGTAGTGATCTTGTTTGCTGTGTACTAATCGTGTTGTGTTTCAAATTATTATTATTTATTTATTTATATTCCTCCCTGAGGGACTCGGGGCAAATTCCAACATAACAATGGCAAACATTCTATGCCATTCAAACCATCACACGATCGAATAAATATATGCCGCAATTTGACATGACACCTCTACAACTAACATAGTATAGGCCTTTTGTGCCTTTGAGTATGCATTTTAGATGCAATTCTTGCATTTATTTGGAAAATCAAGATAGAACCATTAGGTAATTTGAAGTAAGCCTCTAATTTAACTGTTTTTTAATTATTTGTTATCCACATGAGGTGCTGATTTATCAGGGATAGAAGAGGAAAGGGTGTGGGAATACCAGGAGGCCACTGCGCTTCCAACTGTGTTGTGACCCTCAGAACGTTTATTTTCCATTTTGTCTGTCTCCACGTGCAGGCATCATATGACCTAATTATTTTCCAGATCAGAGAGACCCAGTATCTCTAAACACGGATTAAGCCCACGTTCTGTTTTTCTTTTGAAACATAACACAGTCTCTAGCAATTTTTTCAGGAACGATAGGACTCATTCCCTCTAGCTGTTGATATGTGGCTCATAAAAAAAAATCCTCATACCTATAGGACAACATGTTGGTACAGCACAGTTATCAGAAACGTGCACTCTTTACACATTTTAAGATAACACAGAAAGCAAAATATATCCCTTCCTCTCTCAAAAATAAATTTGCCTGCATATATGTGGACAAAGGCAAAATGTGTTTGAGAAGTTGATACAAGAGTGCAAAAGCTAAGTTGACCTATATATACAGGAAGAGAGTGCAAACATCTTAGCAGAAAAGGATAGACATTGATTTTGAACAGTTGATTGAGTATCAGCAATGTCAATAAGAATAAATATCTGCAAAAATCAAAACCTAAGAAAGCAAAGACTGTTCTTAATTCTTTAACATGAATAACAACCGAAAAGCTTCCTAAAGTGAGCTTGCCCATGTAGACAGACACACCCTGATCTAATTAGATTTCAACCCAGACTCCTCTAGGTCTAAGCAGATCTGTGGTTTTGTTGTGGGTGGTGATGCTGGTGAGGAAGCCTTGTGGCATGCAGCACAATCTCTCTTCGCGCCTTCTTTCATTCTCTTAGCCTACCAAGTAGTCATCCCAAATACTTTGAAGGCACCAGATCCCATCTGGTCTCAGAAGCTAAGCAAGATTGAGTTAGTGCTTAAATGGTGGTCCACTGAGGAACACCAGATGTTGGAGCACATTTTGCATGAAGCCAAATCCCCTTTTGAGCATTCCTTGCCTTAAAAACTCTATGAAACTCTATGAGGTCACCATCAGTCAATGGATTTTATTTATCGTGTCATCAGCAACCATACCATTGGATGACTTGAAGGCAGAAAAGCACACCAACTGCCCATCCTTGCAATCATATCCACAGAGATGAAAGAAGGCTAGGGCAAGATCTGTGGTGCTGTGGGAGTGAGAAAGCAAATCCACTGCTGATTTTACCACGCTTCTCTGAAGCTAGGATACAGCACCAGCACAGCTTCCACTCAGCTTGAAGCAGCTATGGATAGACTGGCAGGAAAATCACATAGAATCCTAGAGTTGGAAGAGACCTCATGGGCCATCCAGTTCAACCCTCTGCCAAGAAGCAGGAAAATCGCATTTAAATCACCCCCGACAGATGGCCATCTAGCCTCTGTTTAAAAGCCTCCAAAGAAGGAGCCTCCACCACATTCCAGGGCAGAGAGTTCCACTGCTGAACTGCTCTCACCGCCAGGAAGATCTTCCTCATGTTCAAGTGGAATCTCCTTTACTGTAGTGAAGCTATTGTTCCACATCCTAGTCTCCAGGGCAGCAGAAAACAAGCCTGCTCCCTCCTCTGTATGATTTCCCCTCACACATTTATGCATGGTCATCATGTCTCCTCAATGGAGTTTCCTATTATCAATGGTTTTGCATATGCTCATAATGTCTCCTCTCAGCTGTGTCTTCTAAACATGCCCAGCTCTTTAAGCCACTCCTCATAGGGCTTGTGCTCCAGACCCTTGATCGTTTCAGTTGCCTTCCTCTGGACACATTCCAGCTTGTCGACATCTCCCTTCAATTGCAGTGCTGCCCAGAATTGGACACAGGATTCCAATCAAGAACAGATCTGCTACCTCCATTTTCTTCAACACCTTTTCAATTTAGGAAAGAAGTGGCTGATCAGAGAAGGGCTTGTGTTGAAAGCTGTGGCAGGACATATTCTGCTTTAATTTGGGCCTGTTAGGGAGAGTGAAGAAAGTGTTTCAGGTGACGGTTGCTGTGTTTGACTGGCAGCCCCTGGCTTTGGTCCTCATGTAATAGTGAATTGAGCCCCTTATATTGGCTTATGGCTAATAAGTGCGCATTGGGGAATGCAGGCAGATTCTACTGCCATTCCCATCAAGTTTCTGCAATATGGGGTAGTTGGAGGGGGCATCTTGTCTTCTACCTCATTCATTTGACTGCTTTTTAGTGAAATAAGCCACTTTCAGTCAGTCGTGACACTAACACAACTCAATTTTTGAACAAAGGATAGATTATTTGGGTATAATTTAGATAACTGGAAGATCTCCTGCCATCGATGGGAGGTTTACAATGAAGAGGAAAGTTTTCCAGTGGCTGAACCAGAAAAGGGGATTTTTGGCTGATCTCACTCCTCATAATATAGACTGGAATTCTGTATCACCAACTTAGCTCCCAAAACACCTTAGCTATGTGACTGAGTAATGTCTCACAGTCTGGTACATAAATGCTCTCATTTATTGGGCATCAGCTGCTGAGAGCAACAGGATCCTGTTTCCCTGACAATTGGGAAGCAGCTGACCCCCCCCCCCCCCAAACAATCTTCAGGACGACAATCAGAAGCACGGCCACTTTTAGGCTTCCCTTGCATTTGAGAGAGATCCTTATTTACCAGTAAATGAGGATTAGGAGACTTTCACAGACCTACTGCATGTGTTCTCTATACTAGGGAATAAATAGGAATCACACATGTGAACCAGTCCCAAATACATAGGTAAAGGGAAAGGTTTCCCCTGACATTAAGTCTAGTCATGTCTGACTCTGGGGGTAGTGCTCATCTCCATTTCTAAGCCGAAGACCCAGCATTTTCCGTAGATGCCTCCAAAGTCATGTAGTCAACATGACTGCATGGAGCACTGTTATCTTTCCGCAGAAGTAGTACCTATTGATCTACTCACATTTGCATGTTTTCGAACTGTTAGGTTGGCAGAAGCTGGGGCTAACTGTGGGAGCTCAGCATGCTCCCTGGATTTGAACCGCTGGCCTTTTGGTCAGCAAGTTCAGCAGTTTAACCCGCTGCACTACCAGGGGCCCCAAATGCATAACTCCCATAAATTCCAGCTGTGATACCCACCAGTATCTCCTGTAAATCTCCCCCAAGGACACTGGAGATGGAGAGAAGTGGCACTGTTTGCTCACATCTACCTTCTTTTCCCACCGGTGTGTGTGGGATAGTCTGCAAACAGCTTCATTTGGGGAATGCTGTTGCTAGTAGAAAAAGAAACTTGGATCCATCCCAGTGTGGTTCACCAAGAAATCAGTGCACAGTTTGTTTTGTGAACTATTGGTTACAATGAGACCATTGATTGAAAATCAGCTGTTTTGGCTGGTGATTTAAATTAGAAGTTTTAAAGGATTTTTTGGCACAAGGACTCCGGAGTCGCATTAAAGCTCAGCAGCTACTTCATGATGGAATTCATGACACAGGAATTAGACAGCATTTTCATGTTAAGAGCTGCTAACCAACGGCAAGAAGAGGCAACTGGGAGTATGAACTGGACTAGAATGTGGCGCAGCAGAAAATGACGTTCATAATATTGTATTGCGGAAAAAGAAAACTCAACCCACCTTGGCTCAGCTGTGTTGCTGCCCAATTCTAAATGCTCGATTCTCTGCACATTTAGCACAGCCAGCTGTTTTTGGAAATTCTGTTAAAAGTCATACTTGCTTCAAGCTGTAACAGGCACCAAGTCTATTCTGTTGGCAAGTGACACTGCTTGAGCATGCCAGCGGCAAACCAAGAGCAAAAGTCTCTGACTGCACCTTGCTACCTTTTCATATTGGTTTTGCGTGTGTTTTCAAGATGTAAGGGAGAGATAGATCAGATGGGCAGATCACCTACTAAAATATGCTCACCAAAGTGGGGATCTGGAAAGCCCACTTTGTCCTTTCCAAGGCCACTTTGTACTTTTCAAAGGTACACTCCTTTGGAAGGAGACTGGAGACTTATTTGTAGAGTGTGTTTTGTAAACAGAGTAGTGTGGTTCAGTGGTTTGAGTCTTGAATTAGGGCTCAGCGAGCTCAGAATTTAAATCCCCACTCAGTCATGGAAACCCTCTGGAGATCTCGAGCAAGTCACACTCTTTCAGGTTCAGATATTGAACCCTCTCTAAACAAATCTTCCCAAGACAGAATCACTTTATTATTTATTTTAATTTAATTTATCATGTCAGAAGCAAATTGAGAATACAGTTATAATGTATTAAAAAAACACAAAATTGAAAACTTAGCATTATACTAATTCTCCCCCAACCAGAAGTGCCCCTGGTGTCGCTGTGAGAAGGTCCTCCATTGTGTATATGGCAGAGCTCAGACTGCATTGTGGTAGGTGGTCTGTGGTTTGCTCTTCGCCACACTCGCATGTTGTGGACTCCACTTTTTGGTCCCATTTATTAAGATTGGCTCTGCATCTCGTGGTCCCAGATCACAGTCTGTTCAGTGCCTTCCAAGTCGTCCAGTCTTCTGTGTGCCCAGGAGGGAGTTTCTCGTCCGATATCAGCTACTCATTGGGATTCCAGGTTTAGACTGCCACTTTTGGACTCTTGCTTACTGAAGTGTTCCTGTGAGTATCTCTGTAGATCTTAGGAAGCTGCTTCTTGATTTAAGTCATTGGCATGCTGATTGATATCCGTACAGAATATGTGCCGGAATCATTTTATCATGACTTTACTATAGTTGGTTGATTTACTCATACTTTGGAGTCTGGATGTTGTTAGGACAACGAACAGCCTCATTTTAAAGCCAACACTCCAACTAAGTGTGGAAGCTGTGAGACACAACTCACAGCTTCCACATCAAGTCTTCTCCAGGTAAGCAGCCAGCACCTTCAAATGTTGTTTGCTTCAGGAATCCAAAAGCTCATATTTCTGAGCTTTGCAATCATCAATTCAAGGTAGTCCACCTTAAATATTTTGCATCATAACAGGGACAGGGTACAACATATTGACGCTGTGAAAATCAATTTTACTTCCAGCTGCTCTGAGAATTGCAATTTATCTCAGAAAGAAGAGGGAAACCTGAGGGCAGGGAGACGCTGATATATGTGGAATTAATCAAAAAGTCACACTATATTACTGTGTGCTTACCAGATGAAAAGGTTTGGAAATCCTGACCTAACCAGTTCCAAACTTCAAACTATTGAAAAACAACAGACTCCAAAGAGGCATAGGCCCACGTATACACTGATACCCCATATCAGGATTATCTAAGGTTATTTTTGAACCAGGTTTTCCCCTCTTGGAATATATATGTTAATTTTACTCAAAATTAAATGCACACCTAGTATTTATTTATCATGTCAGACACGAGTTCAGAATACAGTTATAATGTATAGGAAAAACACAAAGTTAAAAACTTGGCGTTATACTAAATGTCTTTTGACCAGAAGCTGGCCACTTGGTGTCTCTGGTGTCACTGTGAGAAGGCCCTCCATTGTGCATGTGGCAGGGCTCAGGTTACATTGTAGTAAGTGGTCTGTGGTTTGTTCTTCTCCACACTCACATGTCGTGGACTCCACTTTGTAGCCCCATTTCTTAAGATTGGCTCTGTATCTCGTGGTGTCACAGTGCAGTCTGTTCAGCACATTCCAGGTTGCTCGATGTTTTGTGTACCTAGGAGGGAGTTTCTCATCTGGTATCAGCCACTGGTTGAGGTTCCGGGTTTTCGCCTGCCACTTTTGGACTCTCGCTTGCTGAGTTGTTGTGCTGAGTATCTGTGCTGGGGGAAATGAGAGAAGCCTCCCCATAGGAACATAACACATCCAAGCAGAGGTGGCCCTAGGTAATTTTCAACGGTAAGCAAACAGTATATTGGCACACACACACACACACCCCGCCCCAACCAATCATTGATATATATTTTCTGTTCATCATGGGAGTTCTATGTGCCATATTTGGTTCAATTCCATCATTAATGGAGTTCAGAATGCTCTTTGATTTTAGGTGAACTATACATCCCAGTAACTACAACTCGCATATGTCAAGGTCTATTTTCCCCCAAAAGTGCCTCAAGAGCACCCCTGGGCAAAATCAACTGTACTGCAAATGCTTACTTTGCGTAATGGGTTGAGCCGCCCCTGCATCCAGGCATCCCCTGGGCAACATCTTTGCAGACGGATGATTTTCTCACACCAGAAACAACTTGCAGCACATCTGCTCTAGGTTCCGGGTTTTGGCCTACCACTTTTGGATTCTCATTTGCTGAGGTGGTCCTGTGAGTATCTCTTTTGATCTCAAGAAGCTGTTTTTCAATTCAAGACATTGGCATGCTGACTGATATCCAAACAGAGGATGGGCCGGAAATGTCAATGCTTTGTCAATGCACTCCTAGTGGAATAGCCTCCCTTTGTTGGTCCCTCTCTCTCTGTATATAGTCCCTCTTCTCCATCAAGTTTTTGGGAACATATACCCTATGCTGTTGACTTGATATGTAAGAAACAGAAGGAGAGTGGCTTCTTGCCTTCATCCCACATACCAGACATGGTGCAGACTGAAGAGAAGCAATGTGGTGCTGAAACTCTACGGTTGGACCTTATGGCTCATAGGGCTTCTTCCAAATCGATGGTTCTGTGATTCTATTATTCTTAGACTGAAGTTTGATCATGCAGTATAGCTGCTTGAACATCGAACTACAACTCTAGAGACTAGGGTTCAATTCTCCACCTCCAGAAAATCCCATTGTGGGGTCAATTTAGGAGACCCTTGAATTGGAAACAACTTGAAAGTAAACAAAAACAAGAATTGAGGAGCAGAACCAGGACTAAGATGGATTTCTGTGCCCTGCGCAGGTGAGCCTGAATGCATTTTATTTCCTTTAGAAACATCTGAGTGTTGACATCTAAATAAATAAATAATCTTTTAAAAAGAAGGGCTTCCTTTCAGAACTGAGTTAATGTGAAACCCAGACCAATTGATCATTTCCCCCGAGAGAAAAATGCTCAGCTGGAATGTTAGTGTGAAAGTGGAGACTTCAAAAAAACGGAGAGTTGCCCTCTACATCCTCTCCTGCTCCTCCTTCCAATATGGAAAACATGTGTGAATGGCTTCTGCACAACTTTGTAGACTGAAAGCTCTGATGTCATCATGGTGTCTATTCCCCTCGCTTTGGGAAAAGATGTGTAATGGCATCAGATTATATTAAAATAGCTTTCCTCTGAACCTTGCTTTTGTGGAGAGAAGCCTAGGAGGAGGTGTCGCCTGGATCCCCGTCTCCTCTGTCGTTTTTTAGTTTGCTTGCCCTGTTGCTTGATCAGACGATTGGTAAACAAATCAAGGTAGTAGTAGGCTGCTAACTCTTTTCACCGGAATTTACCCAGTCTGACCCTAGAAGGGAGTCTGAAGGGGAATCTTGGTGTAAAGAAGCAGCTTCAAATGCAGCAAAACAAGATCCTCACAGCCTCTCAGGGAGCAATTGTGCCCATTTCCTGCCACACCTCCAACAGATACTAGAGTTTAAATCATGTATTTCCTGTTAACTGTAGTGTGCTAAAGGCCATTCAAACTTAATTTGATATATGTTTCCTTGAGCATATATGCATGCATAGTAGATGTTTTGGAATATGATCTCTGAGCCACTTCCAAGATTCAGCTGTTATCCTAAGATTTGTATCTTTCTCCTTATTTGACATCTGGAGACAATCCAGAATAATAATAAAAAAGCGCTGATGCAAAATATAAGAGGCAGACAACACATATCCGCCCTTCTCTCCACCTCCATGAAATAGTCCTGAGGGAGGAAACAGTGATCCTCCTGCTCTGTGCTCCGGATTTGGTGGAAGGAAAATAAAAAAGAGTAAAGCTGGAATAATTTGCATTATTCATGTACACCTTCCAGTTGCTTCAATCTGCCGGAGACAGATCTGATCAATCCTCTGCCATCCCCCTTTTCAGCTGCTTTAAAAATGTCCTGGTTTCTCTCTGCCCTCCCACTTTTCCTCTTTGTTCCTAGCTTGCAAACTGAATTCAAGTGGAAAAGTAATTTGCATCCAATTCACTCAAGGGCAGGCATGAGTAGTGGGCAGAAGCTTGCCCTTCTCTGAAGATTTAGGCAAAAGCAAATTGCCGCAGTCTCTCTTGGCTTGAAGGTTCTTTCCCATTATTAACTTTTTAGACAATGCTTTTGGAAAATGAGTTAACAGGAAGTCATTGGTGATTATATGTTTTTAATGATTTTACATGGTTTTTATAATGTGTGTTAAATGTTTTTAATGATGTTTTATGAACAGTGTGGCATCGAATTGTTGCCAGTTTGTAAGCAGCTTCGAGTCGCCTTTGGGCTGAGATTGGTGGCATAAAAATGCCGTAAATAAATAAATAAACTTTTGCAATCTTGACCACACTCTGATGTTGCTTAGCCATGTGTATCCCTGTTTCCATATGTGAAATGTTGGAAACTATGTTCATGCCATAACGATGAGAAGCTGCAATCTCTCTCTCTCTCTCTCTCTCTCTCTATATATATATATATATATATATTGCCATTCTGCATTGCTAGTAGGACTTTCAGGGGACCACCTCTGTTGCCATATATATAGATAGATTACAGCTTCTCATTGTTATGGCATGAATATAGTTATAGATATATGGCTTTCTCATGGCAACAGAGGTGCCCCCCTGCAAGTCCTATTAGCAATACAGAATGGCAAGGATAGTACAATTTTTGTTTTCTCAGGGCCCTTCCAGACAGGCCCTATATCCCAGAATCTGATCCCGGATTTTCTGCTTTAAACTGGACACGAGTCCACACTACCAGATAATCTAGAATAAACAGAAAACTTGAGGTCAGATCCTGGGATATTGGGCCTATCTGGAAGGGTCCTTAGAGTGGCATTCTAATGGGGATTTAAGAGTGCTGTTATGTTGGTAATAACAATAGAAATCTTGTTATAATGATGGACCTATTTACACTATAGACATATAGTGTTATGAATCCACTTTAATGGCCACAACAATGTCTAATACCTCACCAAACTACAAAGCCCAACATTTTCTGGGATAGGACAATGGTAGTCAATAGTCTTGTGCATTTGTATAGAATCACTACCCATTTCTGTTTTTTTCATTCGTAAGGCCCCGTTTTCATTTTTGAGCACCTCTCCCAAAAATGGACGCCTTTCCAAATGAGCTTTTTCATCCCAGGTCCAAAAAAAATGAATATTTTTTGTCTTATTGCAGTAATGGATGGGCTTCCCATGCTCCCCTTCCCCTCAGTTTTAGGCGCTGGCAGGCATAGGTGCCTTCTGGGCTTGCATGCCACGCACGCACTCTCTTTCCAAGGAGAGTGTGTGTGTGGCTTGCAGGCCCAAGTGTCTGCCAGTGCCTGCAGCCAAGCGCCGAAAATCAGGCGACCCAACGGTTACCGTTGCCACTTTCCTTTCGTTTCACTAATATTTTTTGTACAAGAGGGGAATGTACCGTTTTGTGCCAAATGAAACAAACAGTACAAAAACACAAATTAAATGGCTGAAACGGTTACTGGGCCCATGACTACTAGTTAAACTGGGATGAGCGTTATTATTGTGTTGTGTGAATGCACCCTCAGTCTTCAAGCATTTTCTGCTTCCTCCCCTGCCCTGTGCCCATGAAAATGCTTAGGTCACCTGGCAGGGTCTTCTTTGTTTCTGCAAACTCTTCCACCATTCCATCTGAGGACAGCGCACAAAATATTGTGACTTCAGCATCAAGTCAGGGGGTTGTTTTCATCCTTGCGTTCCCCTAACTTATCAAGACTCACTTTTAAAATAATAATAAAAATAATAATCTCACCTCATCTGGAGAGTTCAAAACCTTGCACATATTTTTGTGCTTTTTGGACTGCTACACCTTTAATATATTGTCTTTTAGTCAATACAGCTACATCTGTTTTTTTTATTTATTTCTTGGCCATTAGGGAGTAGGCTGGAGCATCTCCTCAAGAAGGCTCCTTGGAAAATCTTTGGAAAGCAAGCAATGAGAATGAAAAAAGGGAAAAGATCTCTTAGGTTTAAATAGCCTTTGGAATGCTGAAATGTATTTTATGAGCTGCCTCAAAACAACTGGCGACCTGCAGCTGTGACTCACTCATTGACCATGATGTGAGCCACTGTGGCTTATTTAAGAAGAGGGGCAGGAGGGAAAGACATTTAGCAAATAGACTTTTTGTCTTTTTTTTTTTCTGATGCCCGCTTAAATTTCAAACAACAGGCTGAAAACAAAAGTTTCACAGAAACCAAGTGCTTGATGGGCTTAAATGTCTTAGCCTTTGAGCCTGCTCTGTAGCAGCCTAAACAAAGTCAGTTTGCACTGGCATTCTCTTTTGGCAGGCATCGCTCAACCATTAGACCTGCAACAGAAATCAGCAAGCTGCAGCTGCTGTGCGGGATCAGAGTATGCTGTTCCCAGTAACATCCTGGCTTGTGCAACGCAGTCATGAACCAAGATACACCAGCAGCAGCCTGAGGATCAGCAAAAAGAGGTGATGGCCAAATCAGGGTTTATTAGGGGAAACCATGGCAGGAGATCCTGGAAGTTGTTGCCTCCCAAAAAGTAACTATCTGAATACAAAAAAGTTCAGGCTGCAAGAATGGTATTATAGACTTGTGACTTGAAACAAACACACAAGAAAACCTGCCCTTCCAATAGGAAACTGAGATGTTCTACTCATAGTCAAGGAGAAAATCCTGCCTTCATTGGCAGCTTCTGTTACTTGGAAACAGAGGGTGTAACACCAAAAAACTGCCAGGCCATCAAATGCTAATCAAGGTGGTCAGTTGAAACATTCACACCTAGCTCCAGCAGACAAGAGTTCTTTCTCCCACCCTGGTCATTCCACAGATATATAAACCCAATGTTAGTAGTTTCAACAGACCTCACTACCTCTGAGGATGCTTGCCATAGATGCAGGCGAAACTTCAGGAAAGAATGCCTCTAGAACATGACCATATAGCCCGAAAAAACCTACAACAACCCAGTGATTTAAGCCATGAAAGCCTTCAACAATACAGAGTGTGTAATAGTTACTTTTTTGCACTGTAGCTCTCAGAATCCCTCCATTAGTTATAGTCAGATTCCAAGAATGGGAATCTGAGAAAAAGGTCCCTCTGGGCCTGATATTCAATGATACACTTCTACAGCTGTTCCCCTGTGGACACTTATTTTGGGAAAGTATGAGCTATTGTAGTGGATCTCTCAAATAGATCATCTGATGCGCTAGTCAGAAGTTTAGTTCATCAGCCCATTCCATACTACCCACATACATATTTTCACTTTTATTATGTATAATAATAATAATAATAATAATAATAATAATAATAATAATAATAGATCACATCCTCAGCTGCTGCAAGAAGATTGCGTAGACAGATTACAAGCAGAGGCATAACATCATTGCTCGGATGATTCATTGGAACAACTTATGCCACAAATACCATCTGCCTGCAACAAAGAACTGGTGAGATCACAAGCCGGAAAAAGTTACAGAGAATGAACATGCCAAACTCCTCTGAAACTTCCGGATTCAGACAGACAGAGTTTTGGAGCATAATACTCCTGACCTCACAATTGTGTTAAAAAACAAAATATGGATTGTCGATGTCACAATCCCAGGTGACAGCAGGATTGCAGAGAAACAACTGGAAAAGTTGACACGATATGAGGATTTAAAGATTGAACTGCAAAGACTCTGGCACAAGCCAGTCAAGGTGGTCCCAGTGGTGATCGGCACACTGGGTGCAGTGCCTAAAGACCTTGGCCTGCACTTAAACACAATCAGCGATGACAAAATCACCATCTGCCAGCTGCAGAAGGCCACCTTACTGGGGTCTGCATGCATTATTCACTGATACATCACATAGTCCTAGACACTTGGGAAGTGTCCGACGTGTGATCCAATTAAACAGCCAGCAGAGTGTCTGCTGTGGACTCATCTTGTTGTGTTAATAATAATAATAATAATAATAATAATAATAATAATAATAATAAATAATCTATACACAATATAGATGTGTGTGTGTATGTGTGTGTGTATTCCCCAGTGTTTTTAAAACGAATGAGCATTTTCAAGCTCAATGTATTTCCAGTCTTACACAGAGTCAGGCTAGATGTTAAGGAACATGCTTATGTCCTATAGTAGACCAGTTTTTCCTCCTACAAAAGGATTCCCCCAGAATTGCTTGTCTCAGCAAGCAGACATGCAAATTGAGCTTTTGTTTATCTTCCACAAGACAAAGCACACTAAATTGGGCTTAATCCTCCCTTCTTATGGTGAAGCCCCAATAAATTGAAAAAAACGGATATCCTGGCCAAAGCAATTATTTGTATGGGAGGAATTAGTTCTCATTAGTGCCAGTGGAAGCTTCCATTCTGGGGCTGATAGCAGCTGGGGAAGAGCGACCCAGGCACTATTCTTGAGATTATATACAAGCATATCTCACTTAAGAAAGCTCTTGGCAAAGAAGCCTTGCCCATCAAAAATGAACGCAGCGGCTACATCTACATTGCAGAATAAAGGCAATTTGGCGTCACTTTAACTGCCATGGCTCAATGTTATGGAATCCTGGGTTTTGTAGTTTGTTGATGGACCAGGATTCTTTAGCAGAGAAAGCTCAAGATCTTGTAAAACTACAAGTGGGGTCAATCTGCATTCATTCTGCAGTGTAGATCCAGCCAGAGACTTCAGGACAGTTGCCCTTTCTCTCACCCTCTCATGGTAGTTGTTGTGACAATACATGGAAGAGAAAAGAAGAGTGCTATGTAGGCCACTTAGATATCGCTGGTATAAAGATGAATATGTATGTAGAATTTACCAAAGGAATAAATCAGTTCAAAGATTTGGTCTTGCCTCTTTCTTCTTTTCGTCTGAAGTTTTCTTCAGAATGGTGGCTTGTGTTTCATACTCAAATATACACGGAGATACTGCTCAGAGAGCTCTGCCACCATTCACTTTCCATTGGGACCACAAAAACTAGTAGAATGTTGATTAACACACACACACATATAAATAAAAATGTAATGTTCATTTATGGGATTAACATAACTCAAAAACCACTGAACAAATTGACACAAAATTTGGACACAAGACACCTATCAGGGCAACAAGTGACCATCACACATAAAAACACTGAAAAATACAGTAGAAGAGACTTAAAAAGCCAGAAAACAAAAAATACATTACAACGCATGCGCAAAACCACACACACACATATACAAACACACATATATACACATATACACAAATATATACACACAAAAACATATACACAGACTGGGCCACAGCAACATGGCAGGGGACAGCTAGTGTGTGTGTGTGTGTGTGTATACACAAGATAATCAACATTCTACTGCTTAAGTTTTTGTGATCCCAGCTGAAAGTGAATAGTGACAGAGCTCTCTGAGAAGTATCTCCATGTATATTTGAGTATGAAACGTGTGTGCGTGTGCTTGTGTGTGTGTGTGTGTGTATGCATGTATGTGTGTGTGTGTGTTACCAACGAAGGAGCAGGAGGAAGAAAGAAGAAGAGGAAGAAGAAATGGAGGAGGAGGAGGAGGAGGAGGAGGAGGAAGCAGAACAGTGTAAAATTACATAACTGAGGATGCATCTGCACTGTAGAATTAATATAGTTTATATACCACTTTCTGGAACAGATTTGAGGATGCAACATGCTTTGGTGGCATGCATTATATAGCATGCCACCAAAGCGTCAAACTGCATTAAATGATAAATGGTCAGTATAGATCAGTTCTGGATAACTGTTCCAGGGGAAAAGTCATCTTTTCTGATCCCTGGGTAGCTTTTCTCAAAATGAGCCACTCTGAAAAGGTCATCATCATGGTATCTGTTGCATTACGTTACCTTGGCTTGGTTCAGTAGCTTTCGCATCTCATAAGAGATATTTGTGAATTTACAAGGCTCGTTGTGAATTTCTCTTTGGCTTCAACCGGCGGTATTGTTTTGACGCACCACCGTGTCTCCCTGCATGGGAAATGAGCAATAAAGCAACCTGATGACGACGGTGCATATAAACTTTGTATAAAGCTGACTAAAAGAGCAAGTAGTGTGTGCGTGCCAAGCCGAGTGATGGATACTGAGCTCATTTGCTGACATGGCTGGTTATATACACTCAGTCTGTGATACCCTGCATACAAACACAAACTTCAAAAAGGTCTTCCTACTGAGATTAGACTGAACTTGTGAACTTGAGAATTTAAAACACAGGCAAACAAGATAGACACCTTTTTCCATGATAAGTCTTCCAGGAGTGAATTTCCCTTCTGAGAGGAAATTCCAGTTGTCCTATCCCGTTCTTAGGTGGTGCAATGAATTAAACCCTTGTGCCGGCAGGACTGAAGACTGACAGGTTGGAGGTTCGAATCCGGGGAGAGCACGGCTGAGCTCCCTCTGTCAGCTCCATCTCCCCATGCGAAGACATGAGAGAGGCCTCTCACAAGGATGGTAAAACATAAAAAAAAATCCAGGCATCCCCTGGGCAACGTCCTTGCAGATGGCCAATTCTCTCACGCCAGAAGTGAGTTGCAGTTTCTCAAGTTCCTCCTCACACACATGTACAAAATCCTATTCTTGACTAGCAGTCATTTGTAAGTCAGATGTTTGTAACTCGAGGGCTGCCTGAAACTGAATGAGGCAAAACCCAAAACTGACACAGATTTGTCTATCTGGACCCAGGTTTCTGAGTATTTAGCTCTTTTTTCTCTCATTTCAATTACGTGCTTTTTCTCTTATTTTTCACACCTACATAGCAAAATACTGCAAGCATTTCTTATGGTGCATTGAGTGTGGAGGTAGAATGGAAGATATACATCTAGTTAATAAAATAAAAGCAGGTAAAAAGCAATCCTATTGTTATTTTCTAATACAATTTCTGAGAGCCAGGATGGTGTAGTGGCTTTTGTGTTGGATGAGGACTCTTGGAGACAGGAGGCACATTTATACTAACTATTCAATGCAAAGAGAACCTGCACACAGAGTTGATCCAAGGTAATGCAGGTAAGACCACCTTGAACATGGCCTTGACCTGCACTAACCCAGGGGTCCTCAAACTAAGGCCCGAGGACCGTATACGGCCATCCAAGGTCATTTACCTGGCCCTCACTCAGGGTCAACATAAGTCTGAAATAACTTGAAAGCACACAACAACAACAACAACAACAACAACAACAACAACAACAATCCTATCTGATCAGCCAAAAGCAGGCCCACACTTCCCATTTAAATACTAATAAGTTTATATTTGTTAAAATTCTTCTTCATTTTAATTATTGCATTGTTTTAAGTAGGGTTTTTTTTTTGCACTACAAATAAGATATGTGCAGTGTGCATAAGAATTCATGCTTTTTTCAAATTATAATCTGGCCATCCAACAGTTTGAGGGAATGTGACCTGGGCCTCTGTTTAAAAAGTTTGAGGACCCCTGCACTAATCAAAGTAGGAGGTTGCTTCAAATTCTGCTGCAGAATTTAGAGCAACCCGTGACATTGGGAGCATGTAAACACTAGGACAACTATTTACATGGGCATAATGTGTTTTCCAGGTCTGGGCAGTCTATGGGCATGGGATGGAACATACCACCCCCTTCTTTTCTCCTTGTCATGGTGGTCTCCGGGCACAACATGGGTCCTGCCATCCATTCGCTGTTGCAGTGACATCAACCAAGACAGTGATATCAACCAAGACAACTGGGAAATTGGGAAATTTGGAAAATGAAGGGAGAGAAGAGTGGGTGGTTTGTCCTCCCCCCCCCCCCCCGCCCCAGTTGACATCTCTGCAGACAATGAGGGGCCAACAGGACCCATGTTGTGGCCAGAGAGTGCTGTGACAAAGAAAACAGATGGGGATGGTAAGGGTTTGTTTACACTGGGTGGTGGAGGTGGCTATGTAATCCAATCCTGGGGCTGATTTGCTATTGGACAAGCCAGATCATCCTGGGATAATAAGAGGTCAGTGTAGATCTATCCCAGCATTCAAATTTCCACCCAGCCATGGAAACCCATTGGGAGGACTTGGACAAGTCACTCACTCTCTCTTTGCCTCAGAGGAAGGCAATGCCAACCTCCTTTGAGCAAACCTGGTGAACAAAACACTATGAAAGAGTCGCCATAAATCAGAGTTGATTTAAAGACATGTAAAGTTGTTTTTCCCCATAGTCACCCACAGATGTGAGAGCTGGACCATAGGGAAGGCTGAGTGAAGGAAGATAGATGCTTTTGAGCTGTGGTGTTGGAGGAAAGTTCTGAGAGTGCCTTGGACTGCGAGAAGATCCAACTAGTCCATACTTCAGGAAATAAAACCTGACTGCTCATTGGAGGGAAGGATATTAGAGGCCAAGATGAAGTACTTTGGCCACATCATGAGGAGACAGGAAAATTTAGAGAAGACAATGATGCTGGGGGAAATGGAAGAAAAAAGGAAGAGGGGCCGACCAAGGGCAAGATGGATGGATGGCATCCTTGAAGTGACTGGCTTGACCTTGAAGGAGCTGGGGGAGGTGACGGCCGACAGGGAGCTCTGGCATGGGCTGGTCCATGAGGTCACAAAGAGTCGGAAACGACTGAACGAATGAACAGTAACAACAAAGTTGTTCACTAAAGTAAACTACTGGATCCATGAAGTTTACATGGGTGTTAACTTACTGTTTAGCAATTTAATTCAATGGGTTTTCTTAAGTATGGAGTAACTAATAGGATGCAGGCTTAAATATTGTAATATTTAAATCCCTGCTGACTGAACTTGAAAGAATCTGCAAACTTGTGTTCAAGAGTTTTTTTATATAAAGATGAGCAAAGCTCAGATTCCCACAGAGACCATAATTCACCAAATTATGTTTAACTGTGTGTGGTATGATGTCAACTACGCTAATTTCTAGACCACTAGAAATGCAAGCCATCTTGTTTCCTTCAGAGATTTGCTTTTTCTTAACCTTGTTCCTTGACTTCAGTTTGGTTTCCAGAGTCTTCTCTTTGCCTCCTCTCCAGCATTTTATACATTTGGACGAGAATGCTATCTAATTCCTTCTCAAAAAGATATTGTCCAGGATTGTAACAGAACATTAGATTGATACCTCCCTAGGAGTTTGAAAAAAAGAGAAAATGTTATTTTTGTTGCCCTCTGATGTGTCAGCAGAGCATATGGTTAAATCTCCTAAGATGATAATAGGGAGAGAGGCTATATTAAGCAATTACAGTAATAGCAACCTTGTTAAGAATGAGTTACTTGATATGAGACAGGAGCAATAACAGTGCCCACTTTCAGGTACGTGTACAGGCTTGTGTTGCTGCAGAATAAAGCACCTGCAGTTTGCCCACGGGATTAACCCACGGATTCCTGGGAGACAATCGAGTGGCGTGTTTTCCATTGCCTTCTGACTCCTCCAGAGCAAGGAAACCTCCATGTGTTAGTATAGCAAGCACAGAAGCAATGCAGAATTTTAAAATGGAAATGGGGCTGCAGTGGTTCTCAACCTGTGGGTCCCCAGATGTTTTGGTCTTCAACTCCCAGAAATCCTAACAGCTAGTAAACTGGCTGGGATTTCTGGGAGTTGAAGGCCAAAACACCTGGGGACGCACAGGTTAAGAACCACTGAGATAGGGGATGCTTTTTTGCTTCACCATTGCATGTAATGGGACTTCAGCAGCCACAGATTTTGTGTCCATGGAGAGTTTTGGATCCAAAGCGGATTCTGAAGCCACACTGTATGTTCTTTCCTTTGGGATTCAGGTATATTGGAATAATCTAATAATATTTGCCTTAATTCTTACAAGCATGATAATAATAATATAATAAACTTTATTTCTACCTCGCCACCATCTCCCCAAAAGGAGAATCAAACACAGTGGGCGGGCCAAATGCATGACATAAAATGATAAATCTCTGTATGAGACAATAATATAATAATAATAATAATAATAATAATAATAATAATAATCACTTTATTTGTACCCCGCTACCATCTCCCGAAGGGACTCGGTGCGGCTTACATGAGGCCAAGTTCACAGCACATCAATAAACAAAGGCGATAACAAATAATCAATACAAAACAGTTAAAATAAATTAAATTAAAATAAAATAAAAATTCAAAAACAAAAAACACAATAAGCAATAAGCAATATCAACAACAATAACATACAGCATTTAAAAACCAATGGCCAGGCCAAATGCAATAATTAAAATTTTAAATGCTGGGCATGAACAAGGTAGGTAAGCTAGGATAGGGTTTTCAAAGAAAGATGAGGGCGTGCAGACAATCCTAAATCAATATTAAAGTGCATTTGAGGACATATTGCTAAGAGTTTTCCTATTCTGGGAAGGCACACTGGAACAACCACGTTTTCAGGCTCCTCCTAAAGACTGCCAGTGTTGGGGCATGTCTAATGTCCTTAGGGAGTGAATTCCAGAGTCAAGGGGCCACCACCCAGAAGGCCCTCTCCCTCGTCCCAACCAATCGCGCCTGCAAAGAAGGTGGGAGCATGAGCAAGGCCTCTCCAGATGATCAAAGAGATTGTGTGGGTTCGTATACAGAAATGCAGGTAGGTCACGCAGGTAGGCAGGTCCCAAACCGTTCAGGGCTTTGTAGGTAAGAACCTGCACCTTGAATTGGGACCGGAAAATGAACGGCAGGCAGTGGAGCTCCTTCAACAGGAGGGTTGACCGCTCCCTGCAAGAAGCACCAGGTAGTAACCTGGCTACTGCCTGTTGTACCAATTGAAATTTCCAGGCCGTTTTCAAGGGCAGCCCCACGTAGAGTGCATTACAGTTACAGAGTGCATTATAGCAAAGGGTATATTTGTGGGGGAGGAGCTCTTAGGGGACGGAACAGTGGACTTTCAATAAGGTGGGGGGGGGAAGTGCAATGTGAGGAAAACACTGTGGGTGAAACAACAGGAATGGAATATATGGTCATGATAACACACAGAAGGCATAAAACTGTATGGAAAAATACAAACTATCAATAAACTGACATTCCTTACACATAAAGTACAAACATTGAAGTGATTTGCCTTACAAGTAAAACTCATTGAGGTTATTTATTTACAATAAAAACACAGTGAATGGAAGAAAATACAAGAGAAATGTAATCAATAACATAAAAACAAATAGGAAAAATCAGCAACATAAGTATGGATCTCCTTATCGTTAAAATCCTGGGACTTCATCACATGCAAGTTCCACCCCATTTCCACACACTTCTAAAACAGTTCATAGACGAAGTACCATGGAGGACATCATATGATGGAGACAGACTTCTGGCTGTCATCTGTGGTGTTTCGTCAGTGAACTGTGTCAGACGTGTGGAGAACTGGGGGGAACTGAAGCTGGGGCGAAACTGTCTTCTGAGCTCCAGATGTGCTTGGAAATGAAATAAAGTGATTCAAAACACATGGAATGGGCTCTGTCAGATTTGCCCGTGTTGTATCGTTTCAGTGACGTAGAGGAGTGGATGTTCCTATGGGCGGTCTCCCATGCTCTACTTCTTTTTCAAAATCCTTCTGTATGAGTCTGGAATAGTACTTTTTATTTAAATAACGTAATCTTAAGGAATAGCTTAATTGTTAGATATCTCCATTTTGCTTTCGCAACATTTTCTCCTTCATAACAATCTAAGCTTTCAAAGTTGTGCTATTACTAGCTTTTTAAACATTTTTGTCCCTTTTTGTTTTACCAACTACACAAGTCAACAAAATAAAAAAAGAGCAGTACAGTTTAAATCAAATTTTATGCTGATTTTAAATATGTCTTTATTTTTCCATCCCAACAACTTTTAAAAATATGACAAATGGTAAATTACAGCAGACTATTGTAAAGTCTGCACATTTCACACCATATCCTGTAACACAAGCCAACAAGCATTTTTCATCAGATATGATTTTAGGCCATTCTCATATAGTTTTTTGCGCTGAATTCGGATTTGTTTTTATTTTTCTCTATTATGTAGATTTTGCAATGTGACTAAACGAATAATTAATGCATTTACGGACTGATATCAATTAGATTCTATTGATAACAGTGTGTAAATGCATTAAACCTGGGAGACACTAGGCTGGAGAGAAATGCAAGGGAATAGTGGGAGACATGGATTCATGTCAAGCACTATGCTGGGTTTTTGTCCATATTAAAGATCCCCAGTCTCTCCCTAGGACTGAAAATACTCAGTTTCATCTCTGCCATTTCTCAAAAGACTCTCAGTCTCTTTCCAATCCCGTCTCCAAGATAGCTCATTATTTATGTATATTCCAAAATCCAAGAAAAGCCTCAAAATCCAACCTACTTCTGGTCCTGAGCATTTTGGGGGAAAAAGGAATACTCAATCTGTACCACTGAAAGAGGGAGACCCCCATATGATCATTATATGCAGACACAAAAATCACCTAACTGTATCATTGCTAGCACGAAAAGAAGAGCAGCATAAACCCAGAGTAACGTCTGCAAAAGTACGCTTTGCCAGCGATGATTAATTTGAATAGCAACCACAGGGTGTGAGTTTCTCATACCCTGAGAGAGGAAGGAGGGAAATCAGACCTCTCATCAGCTGTGGTTGCATTGGGGCAGGGTTGCTTTGAGGGCATTATGCAACCTTGTTGGCTTGATCTTCTTTTCTGATGAACCTTTATTGTTGATCTAGATGAAAACCGATTTCTACAAGTATAAAAATAAAACATCTGCAGCAATTTGAGAGCTGTTTAACTGCAATGTTAGAATGAGAAACAGAACTAGTTTCTTTTTTCTTCTGAGAATACTTCATTGGATGCTCTTAGATTGTAGGTGAACTATAAATCCCAGCAACTTCAACTCCCAAATGTCACTGTCTATTTTCCCCAAACTCCACCGGTGTTCACATTTGGGCATATTGATTATTCATGCTAAGTTTGGTCCAGATCCATTATTGTTTGAGTCCACGGTGCTCTCTGGATGTAGGTGAACTGCAACTCCAAAACACAAGGTCAATGTCCACCAAACCCTTCCAGTATTTTTTGTTGGCCATGGGAGTTCTGTGTACCAAGTTTGGTTCAATGCCATTGTTGGTGAAGTTCAGAATGCTCTTTGATTGTAGGCTAACTATAAATCCCAGCAACTACAAGTCCCAAATGACAAAATCAATCCCCTGCCAACCCCACCAGTATTCAAATTTGGGCGTATTGGGTATTTGTGCCAAATTGGGTCCAGTGAATGTAAATACATCCTGCATATCAGATATTTACAGTACGATTCATAACAATAGCAATATGACAGTTATGAAGTAGCAACGAAAATAATTTCATGGTTGGAGGTTTCCCCAACATGAGGAACTATATTAAGGGGTCATGGCACTAGAAAGGTTGAGAACCACAGCTCTACTGCGACTCTATGGCCGACTTCCTCCTATAGCAGTGGTTCTCAACCTGTGGGTCCCCAGGTGTTTTGGCCTACAACTCCCAGAAATCCCAGCCAGTTTACCAGATGTTAGGATTTCTGGGAGTTGAAGGCCAAAACATCTGGGGACCCACAGGTTGAGAACCACTGTCCTATAGAATCATGCTGAAAGACCTACAGATGCCTAGAGACATATTCTCTCTGTGAATTTCTAAGTCTGGTGGATGATGAATCTAGGGTTGTGCTGGAGAACCTAAGATTCCTAGAGAGAATATATCAATCAATTACACTACGCAACACAATTTTTGTTCCTGGGTTATAAATGTCATTTCGTAAATGGTTCTCTCATAAAAACATTAAAACGTTCTATTAAACTGCAAAAACTTTGCTTTTGTGGAACATACTGCAGCATATGTTGTTATACTTTTTCAATGAATATCTCATCAAGTCTCAATCAATTCAACATAGTTTGTGGCAGCCACAAAAACAAAGTTTTGGAGTATAAAAACTACTTTCAAAATAGGAACAGAACATTTTTCAAATTTTGTTACATAGTGATATGTGAATGCAGTGTTCCCTTGCTACTTGGTGGTTCGGTTTTGCGGTTTTTCAATAAATATTAATTTAATATATATATCGCGGTATTTTTGATCTTTCACGGGTTTTTGCTGCTGCCACTCTCCAATATACTTTCCCTCCTCAGTCCTCCCTCCCTCCAGCCTTGAGAAGGGCAGGGTACAAATGTTTGAAATAAATAAATAAATAAAACAGAAAAAAGGTTTATTTTAAGTTTATAATGACTTTAAAATAATGTATAAATTTTAAAATAATATTAAAATAAATATAGTGTGATTTACACTTATCGCGGGTGGTCCTGGAACGTAACACCCACAATAAGTGAGGGAACACTGTAATTGATTTTGTAAAAGTTCAAGCTGCAAATGTAGAAGGTTGGCTGTCAATGCTTAAGAGATCTACGTAATTGATGGTGACCACTGTCTAGGAAGTTTTCCCTGTTTTAGATAGAGTTGTTTCATGTATTTTCCTTGTTCTAGATATGGTTGTTAGTATGACCATGGTAAGATCCAATGCTGATAGATCTAGTTGTGTTTCATTGGCTTTACAAGCTTTTTAGCTTTCTCTGCCAAAGAGAACGGGTGCTTCACCAAACTACAGCTCCCATAATGCAAAGCGCTGAGCCATGACAATTAAAGTGGTGTCAGACTACACCAATTCTATAGTGCAGATGCATGCAAAAAGACGTTTCAATGACTTCACACTCCAAGAGTTATAGTTTAATTGCACTATGCCACTTCATTGCAGAATGATGGCTTTGCACAATCCAATACATACTGTACATTCATTTATAATGTGCAACACATGCAGCTGTGCAATTATGTACAATGTACAACATGTTAGTGCTATGGTGTGCAATTAATTTCCTGACCATGCATCAGTCAACACAATACATCAACATGCACAAGGGAACCTGCACATACTTAAGACACCAAGAGAAAGACAGACTAGAGTTTTGCATTGTATTGTACTGCGTTGTGTTCATTGTATTATATTGCATTGCTGATAACTGATAATGTTATTAGCATATATAAACCCATTTTGTTTTGATCAGAATGCAGTTCTCTGTAACATGAATTATATCATGTTGAATTGTTTGCTTTTTCTTTCTTACTTGGGTTTTAGCCAAAATCTCACAAATTGGCAGCCTCCGTACTTTCCCCATCCCTTGGTTGCCAGATCCCTTCAATGTGCAGGCTTCCCCTGCCCCTCAAATATGTCGCTTAGTTGGCATCCACTGGACAATTTTGAATAAAATGCTTCTTAGCCAGTTCTGAATCAGCATTCCATTGGCAACTGGGATTAAGTGACATTTACCCGGGAAGAAAGACAGTGAATCTACATGACAAATGCGGTCTTGTTCCCATTGGAACAGAAAGGGAGAACCGAATCCCAGTTCAAAACAGCTGCATCAAAGACAAATGGTGACATGGCTTGGGAAATGTAAGCCATGCCAGCCTAGTTCTTACCCCAAGGGATGAAATACTTCGCAGAAAAATACTCCACCCACATGCCATCCAAATTAATGGGTGAAAGGTTTTGTAACACTGGTAGTTAAAAGTTGTACATCTTGAACATTCATTTGCTCCTCTAATCAATATGCTACAGTTAATATCTCAGCTTTTCACTGAATCCACGAGAAAAGACCAGTTATACAGAAATACAGTGTATTTTTCTATGCTGCATATTTGGTAGCTTCAAATTACTCTCCAACTAATCACAGACATTGCAATACCTGATCTGACAGAAAAATAAATTAGAAAACTGGGTTAAAATCGGTAAGTTACTGGGTTGTAGGTTTTTTCGGGCTATATGGCCATGTTCTAGAGGCATTCTCTCCTGACGTTTCGCCTGCATCTATGGCAAGCATCCTCAGAGGTAGTGAGGTAGTGAGGATTAACGCCTGCCCTACCAATAGGAAGCTGAGATGTTCTACCCACAGTCAAGGGGAAAATCCTGCCTTCATTGGCAGCTTCTGTTACTTGGAAACAGAGTGTGTAACACCAAAAAACCGCCAGGCCATCACATGCTAATCAAGGTGGTCAGTTGAAACATTCACACCTAGCTCCAACAGACAAGAGTTCTTTGTCCCACCCTGGTCATTCCACAGATATATAAACCCAATTTTCCTCGTTCCAACAGACCTCACAACCTCTGAGGATGCTTGCCATAGATGCAGGCGAAACTTCAGGAGAGAATGCCTCTAGAACATGGCCATATAGCCCAAAAAAACCTACAAAAACCCAGTGATTCTGGCCATGAAAGCCTTCGACAATACATTGGTAAGTTAGTTTCTGAACTTGCTGTCCTCTTAGCTGACAATGTTTTGAAAGGGTCTTGGAGAACTAAAAATGAATTTTTAAATGTACATACTGTCTCATTGGGAACCCCCAGTGGTGCAGCGGGTTAAACTGCTGAGCTGCAGGTTGAGCTCCTGCTGTTAGCCCCAGCTTCTACCAACGTAACAGTTCAAAAACATGCAAATGTGAATATATCAATAGTTACCACCTTGGCGGGAAGGTAACAGCACTCCATGCAGTCATGCTGGCCACATGATCTAGGAGGTATCTATGGACAATGCCGGCTCTTTGGCTTAGAAATGGAGATGAGCCCCCCCCCCCCCTCCACCAAGAGTCGGACACAACTAGACTTAATGTCAGGGGGAAACCCTTACCTTACTGTCTTATGTTGTTGACACACTGGCAAGATTCAATAGTCAAGTTGGTACATTCTGGTTTACTGTGTTTGACACTGTCAATTCAATCTAATCATGGTGTGTTGTCCAGATCCAAACCATAACTAGGTGTCAAGTTTGCAGTTGGCGTATAAAGCCTGGTTGTTGTTGGGTTTTTTTAAAAAAAAAACAACAACATTTTTTTTGTTATCTCTGAATCCCAAACTATGTCTGGGCCCAAGCTTATTTACTTAAGCTGCTTGCTCTCAAAACAGGGGCTGCCAAAATGAGTAGAGAAGAGACCACAAATGGGGAAACAAATTGTGTTTAGTAGCTAGTTTAATCATCATCATCATCATCATCATCATCTTTATTTATACCCCGCCACCATCTCCCCAAAGGGGACTCAGGGCAGCTAATATGAGGCAAATTGACATACATTACGATTTATAATAGTAGCAAAATTGCAATAATAATAATAATAATAATAATAATAATAATAATAATAAACTTTATTTATACCCTGCCACCATCTCCCCCAACGGGGACTCGGGGTGGCTTACATGAGGCCAGACCCAAACAACAAATCACAGCAAAGTAAAAACAAAAACATAAGCAACAAGCAACAACATATAAATACATTAGCAATATAAAATTACAATCACAGTGACAATGGGCAGACCACATGTGCAGAATAAAATGATTAAAAACTCAAATGAGATAAAAGGAGAAGCAGGTTATTTGCAAGGGGAGCTCATTAAAAAGGGGGTTTTGGAACCAGGCTTTCCCATGAAGTTTATGGGGCAATTCATGGAAAAACAACAAGCCATGCTTAAAGTGGGTATAGTTTACAGGAGGATTTGAATGTGCCAATAATCTGTGTGCATATGCACATGATTGTGTGGGCACCCTCACATCTTCAGCAGAAAAGCATATCAAATGTGGTAATCTAGCTATTAGTCACAGGCTGGGTCACACAGCATAAAACCTAACCTCCCATCTCTTACTTTGCCTCGTACCAAACCTCCTCACTTCCTTTCTCAAAGTGATAAAGGCAGGAGACCTTGAGAAAACCCTTTGGGACAGATGTTCTCTTTCAGTCCAGTCCTTCAGCAAGTAAAAAGCAGGTCTGCCAAAGGACCAAGTACATATTGCATGCAAGAAGAGTCAGGCCAAGGGGTGGAGTGACTGATACAATTGCAATTCCAAATCCACACTTTTCCATATACAGGACACAACTGTATAGAGTATTTTTTTTCTTTTTATCCTTAGTATTTTTATACTTTTTGGCCATCCTTTGTACTTTTATAATTTTTAGTTATAGTTGTTGTATTATTTTATTTATTTATTTGCCATACTTGTACCCCACCCTTCTCAACCCCAACAGGGGGACTCAAGGCGGCTTTCAATGGCACAACATCGTGCCTCAACAACAATTACAACAATTTCAAAAATTGCAAACATATTAAATAGAGTTAAAACAGATTTAAGTTTTAAAAACTTAGAAAACACGTCATCCAAAGTTCATGGTCTGAGTCCGTTCCAGGTCAACTTACACAAGGTTTTGATTCAGAATACTGCATTGCCCTAGTTGGAGCCCCCGGTGGCGCAGTGGGTTAAACCCCTGTGCCGGCAGGACTGAAGACCGACAGGTCACAGGTTCGAATCCAGGGAGAGGCGGTGAGCTCTCTCTATCAGCTCCAGCTCCTCATGTGAGGACATGAGAGAAGCCTCCCACAAGGATGATAAAACATCAAATCATCTGGGCGTCCCCTGGGCAACATCCTTGCAGATGGCCAATTCTCTCACACTAGAAGCGTCTTGCAGTTTCTCAGGTCGCTCCTGACATGACAAAAAAAATTGCCCTAGTTTCCAAAGGCCTGTTCACAGAGCCAGGTTTTGACTCTTTTCCTAAAGTCTAGGAGGGAGGGAGCTGCTCTGATGTCGCTAGGGAGGGACTTCCACAACTGAGGGGCCACCACTGAGGAGGCCCTGTCTCTCATCCCTGCCAGCCATGCTTGTGAGGCCAACAGGATAGAAAGCAGGGCCTCCTCAGAAGATCTTAATCTACATGCTGGTTCATAGGGGATGATACGTTTGGACAGGTAACCTGGGCTGGAAGCTTTTAGGACTTTATAGGCTAAAACCAGCACTTTGAATTGTGCTCGGTAGCAAACTGGCAGACTGTGGAGCTGACACAACAGGGGGGTTGTGTGCTCCCTGAGTGTCACACCAGTGAGCAACCTGGCTGCCGCTCGCTGTACTAGGGCAATGCAGTATTCCAAACAGTCTTCAAAGGCAACCCCATGTAGAGTGTGTTGCAGTAATCTATACGGGATGTAACCAGAGTATATAAATTTTGTCAGTACAGATGTATTGTTGTTGTATTCGGGCATTGAATGTTTGCCTTTTATGTTTGGAATCCACCCTGAGTCCCTTTGGGGAGATAGAGAGGAATATAAATAAGTAAATAAATTATTATTATTATTATTATTATTATTATTATTATTATTGACCACTGTGGTGTATTAGTTTAAGATACTTATTTATCGTTATCGTTATTGTGTTTATTAGAATGTTATTTTATGACTGCATTTTGTTTGTTTTTTTAAAATGTAATATTGATGATGTTGTTGTTATTTGTTGTTTATTTTTTGATTTTATTGCTGTAATGTGTTGTCCGGGCTTGGCCCCATGTAAGCCGTTCCGAGTCCCCACAGGGGAGATGGTGTGGGGTATAAATAAAGTTTATTATTATTATTACTTACATTTTCTCTTTTGTTTTTCTGTAATTTTTCCCTACGTGCTGTTTTATACTTTATACAAACTTTTTGTGGTAATAAAGTAGTTAAAAAAAAAGAGTTACTCATAGTATCTGTCACCAAAAGTAGGAGGCACCTCCTTCAAGCCTCACTACTCGGACTCACCCTGATAAGCTGATATGGGGCAAAGCACCCAGCTTCTGAGCTTTCCAAAAGGGTGATCTTAGTACCCTGTGAGGGCGTCATGATAGGATTTCCCCCTCTATCACTCAGGCAGCAGAAGACTTTGACCTTTCAAAACAAATCCCCTCCCTTGTGCCCAGAGTCTCTGTCACTGATGACAACTACAACCTATTTCCTTATTGCTTCACAAGGCTGACTTCATCTATCAGCAGGGAGGTGGTGATTAGTAAAACCAGGAAAGCTTTGAGGGATTGCCTGAAGCCCTCGGGGACAGCTCCCTGCCATCCTAGATAAATCATGCAAAAGCAGTGCGGCTTTCCCATTCTATTTTTATACCTTGCAGGTAGAGACAAAATAGTTTCCACATTCAGAAATGGGACACAGAATCAGAAATCCCATTGCAAAATATGCCCTGGTTGTTTGTTGGGTAACAGCAATGATAATGTGGGGTACGGGCTCAGAGTTCGGCTGGCTGAGTTTTAGTTTAAATTTTTAAGAAGTTATGAAGCAGATAGGGTTCAGCCTCTGGATAGATCTTTTTAAGTTCAAACTTCAGCTCAGATTCACCAACTCACTAGTTTTGGAGCCATCAAAGTTTATTGTGCAACGGACAGTGGCAAAATGGCGCTACCTAGAAGAATCCTCCACCTTCTGCAACTCTGGAGCAGAGCAAACAACTCTGCGTCTGTATGCTTGCCCACAATGCCCTGCCTCATGCACAGAACTATTTAAAGCTATAGACAATGCCGTCGCTCTTGCCTGTTTTTGGTCTAAAGTTATTTAGCCTCTTGTGCTCCCTCTATTTTATCAGTTTTATACTTATTTATGAAATGCTTTTGACAACAAAATGAAGTTCAACAGTGACAAATGCAAGATACTCCACTTGGGCAGAAAAAATGAAATGCAAAGATACAGAATGGGGGACAATGCCTGGCTCGAGAGCAGTACGTGAGAAAAAGATCTTGGAGTCCTCGTGGACAACAAGTTAAACATGGGCCAACAATGTGATGTGGCGGCAAAAAAAAAAAGCCAATGGGATTTTGGCCTGCATCAATAGGAGCATAGTGTCTAGATCTAGGGAAGTAATGCTACCCCTCTATTCTGCTTTGGTTAGACCACACCTGGAATATTGTGTCCAATTCTGGGCACCACAATTCAAGAGAGATATTGACAAGCTGGAATGTGTCCAGAGGAGGGCGACGAAAATGATCAAGGGTCTGGAGAACAAGCCCTATGAGGAGTGGCTTAAGGAGCTGGGCATGTTTAGCCTGAAGAAGAGAAGGATGAGAGGAGATATGATAGCCATGTATAAATATGTGAGAGGAACCCACAGGGAGGAGGGAGCAAGCTTGTTTACTGCTTCCATGGAGATTGGGACAAGGAACAAAGGCTTCAAACTACAAGAAAGGAGATTCCATCTGAACATGAGGAAGAACTTCCTGACTGTGAGAGCCATTCAGCAGTGGAACTCTCTGCCCCGGAGTGTGGTGGAGGCTCCTTCTTTGGAAGCTTTTAAACAGAGGCTGGATAGCCATCTGTCAGGGGTGATTTGAATGCAATATTCCTGCTTCTTGGCAGGGGGTTGGACTGGATGGCCTATGAGGTCACTTCCAACTCTTTGATTCTATGATTCTAAGTGGAGTAGGGATATTCCTGTGCAATTTGGGAGTAATGAAAGCTGTGTTGAAAGGGAGGGAAAGAGCAAAGTTAGTGGGTGCAATTCTTGGATTGAGATGCAGAAGTGGAGAAATGCCAATTCCTTGGATCAAAGAGACAAGGCAGCTATTAGAAGGGAAAAACAGCTTTTCTAGCTGTTTATCAGTAGAATCTACAGCTCTTCCATCAGTAGTTGCTGGTGGCCTCCAAGTTGGTATCCAGGTTCTGAGCCTGGCATTAAAAGAGTTCTCCAAGGTGCTGAACCCTGATATGATGGGTCCAGCATCTTGGATAATTCCTTTAAATGTAGGCATTATCCAAGATGCTGGAAATAAGGAATGGATTCACTTTCCCACTGACATAGGAGACATCAGCCACCACTGGACACTACTCTTGACTGAGTCTAAAAGAAGGGTTAGAAAGTTGAATTCAAAGGTTATAGTGGCAAAAAAGAGAAGGCAGTTCCAGATAATTGCTGGCCATTATTAAGGTGCTGGTTCCCAACTCTTCTGATATTTGATGTCATAGTCTTTTCACTGACTTTGGAATCTACTCTCAGAATAAAAACTAAATTAAAACTTGTGCGCCCGCTGCGTCCGTTCCTTGGGAAGTCTGACTTGGCCACGGTGGTCCACACTCTGGTTACATCCAGAATAGACTACTGCAACGCTCTCTATGTGGGGCTGCCTTTGAAAACTTCTTGGAAGCTTCAATTAGTCCAACGGTCAGCAGCCAGGTTGTTAACTGGAGCGGCGTACAGGGAGCGCACTACTCCTTTGTTGCGCCAGCTCCACCAGCTGCCGATTGGTTTCCGGGCACAATTCAGTGTGCTGGTTTTATCCTTTAAAGCCCTGAACGGTTCTGATCCAGATCACTTGTCTGAACATATTTCCTGCTATGAACCATCACGAAGCTTAAGATCATCAGGAGAGGCCCTGCTCTCGATCCCACCACTCTCGCAAACGCGGTTGGTAGAGACGAGAGACAGGACCTTCTTGGCAGTGGCCCCCCGTCTATGGAACTCCCTCCCTAAGGACATCAGGCCAGGCATTTGATTAGATGAAAGTGACAATAGGAAAGGAATTTGGGTTTGTGACATTGCATTTCCCAGCTTGATTCTTGATTTTTGGTTTTACTGGCATTTGAATATCATTGGTAAATGAATTTATTGACTGATGTGTACGATGTTTTAAGATTTTTTTTACTGTTTTATTTTATTCATATGATGTATATGTTGCAAGCATCGTTGATGCCTTTGTGAGGCCGCCCTGAGTCCCCCTTGTGGGGAGAAGGGCGGGATAGAAGTGTACGAAATAAATAAATAATAAATATATTATTTATTATTGCTTCAATACTGATGGTCTTTGCTTCTTCCAGCACACTGACATTTGTCTGCTTGTCTTCCCAAGAGATTTGCAGGATTTTTTGGAGGCAATGCTGATGGAATCGTTCTAGGAGTTGCATGTGATGTCTGTAGATAGTCCACGTCTCACAGACGTATAGCATATATGTACCAAGGAACAGAAAAGAAATGGGAACTGAATATAGATGGGCAAAGAAGTGGACTGACTGATAACCTCTCAAATCCTAGATCCTGTAGATCCACACTCTTCAATGTCAACTTTCATGTTTTAAACATGACATAAATTCACAAATCAGGAGAGGAAATGTAAGGAGATTATATAACATTTTGTAGATGATAGAAATGCAATTCCACTTTGCTGAAAAAAATTGATTAATGCACTAATTTGGTGTTCATTCTTTTGAGGCACATTTATAGTAGCTCCAACAGCAGTAGGCAACTGCGAGAGGGTTTGGAAGCAGCATTCCCCCTCCAGCTGTATATATATATACCACAAAAGGCTGTTGCTAGGTGAAGTGGCCCTCTGTGATGTCACTGGAATGGCTATTGCTAAGTGAAGTGGCCCCTGGTGATGTCATAGTGAAGGAAACTGACATGTGTATGAGGGAAAGGAAAGGAGGAACAAGAGTGGGAGGGGAAAAAAGAATAAGGAAGGAAGGCAGGAAAGGAAGGAAGGAAATAAGGAAGGAAGGAATCATAGAATCAAAAGAGTTGGAAGAGACCTCATGGGCCCCTGCCAAGAAGCAGGAATATTGCATTCAAATCACCCCTGACAGATGGCTATCCAGCCTCTGTTTAAAAGCTTCCAAAGAAGGAGCCTCCACCACACTCCAGGGCAGAGAGTTCCACTGCTGAACAGCTCTCACAGTCAGGAAGTTCTTCCTCATGTTCAGATGGAATCTCCTTTCTTGTAGTTTGAAGCCATTGTTCCGCATCCTAAGGAAGGAAGGAAGGAAAGAAAGAAAGAAAGACTGGAAGACAAAGGCAAGGGGAAAGGTATGAGTGGAGGGGAGGAAAGGAAAGAAAGAGAAAGAAGGAATGAAAGTAGGGGAGCAGTGGCCCCTTCCACATCCATCAACACCCGGGCAACACCAGGTATATACAATAATCATGTATGAAAATAAACTTGAATATGCAAAGGCATGTGCATATGTCCAGTAGCGCAGTAGGTGAAAGCACTGAGCTGCTGAACTTGCTGATCAAAAGGTTTGAATCCAAGGAGCGGCGTGAGCTCCCGCTGTTAGCCCTAGCTTCTGCCAACCTAGCCATTCAAAAACATGCAAATGTGAGTAGATCAATAGGTACCACTCCGGCAGCAAGATAACAGTGCTCCATGCAGTCATGCCGGCCAAATGACCTTGGATGTGTCTATGGACAATGCCGGCTCTTTGGCTTAGAAATGGAGATGAGTACCGACACAACTGGACTTAATGTCAGGGGAAAACATTTACTTTTACTTTTACCTATGTGCAAAAGGCAAAGGAATCCCATCCTGAACTGTTTCAGTTTCCCGGTTGTCATAATAATACTAAATTTTGGTGGTACAGGGACATAAATTCCAACCCAATTACACTTTGAAACAAGGTATATGGAAATCATGTGTCTTCTTTTAAAGTCAAAATATACCTTGCAACTCCATGCATGTTTACTGAGAGCAAACATCATTGATCTTATTTCCGAGGGAAACATTAACAGAATGGCACCATGTGGCACTTGTGCGTTTGTGTGTGTTCGTTTTATCTTTTCAGTTTAGTGCTTCCTTTCTGTCTCACTTTGTGGATATTAAAAAGGCATTATGAAAAGAGCCTTCGCAGTCCAAGCCTATTCAGCATTCAGGTTCGATGAAGTATTACCAGTTGTTGAAAGAACGAATCCTTTCTGCATATGTCAAATGCATATTGTAGTAACAGAGAAACAGCCAACGTTCGGTGACTGTCTTTGTGACTCAGTGTATATTCAGCAGTAAAGATACTGGGCTTGATCCAGAGTGGATTAGTCATGCATTAGTGCCACAGAAATTAATGGAACTTCCGTTAGTCATACTAAACTGGCCCATTTGATTTGATGGGATGAAAGCATGAGTAACTTAGTCAGAATTGTGCAATTTTACAAAGCTTACTGAAAAAACAAATCATTATGGGACATACATACTTCAACAACATTTTATATTTTATACACGTGAATATGCAAATGTGTATGGGGGTGTTTGCCTTCCTATTCTGAAGTTCCAATAAAACTAAACTGCATACGTTAAATCATGCATTTTTGCTGAACTGGAAAGTATTCATAGCTGTGTGATGTAAAGCCCTAAATGGCTCTGGCCCACTTTATCTGTCTGAATGTGTCTCTCCCTATGAACCATCAAGGACTTTAAGATCATCCCGAGGAGGCCCTTTTCTCAGTCCTGCCACCATCGCAGTCGTGTTTGGTGAGGACGAGAGACAGGGTCTTCTCCGTGGTGGCCCCTCAGGTGTGGAACCCCCTCCCTAGAGAGGTTAGATCTGTCCCTTCCCTCCTAACTTTTCATAAGACACTTAAGACTTGGCGTTCGCAGAATAGACGGTTTTTATTGGCTTAGATGAGATTGTATGGACTGCATTTTTGGACTGATTTGGAGCACATTTTAAACTTGGCGAACTGTTTTTAAATGTATATTTATTATCATTTTATGTAATTGTGTATTTTATTGGTGTTTTTATATTGTTGGAAGCCGCCCTGAGTCCCTCTTCGGAGGTTGAGAATAGGACGGGATACAGATATTCTAAATAAATAAATAAATCTACAACCTGTAAAAGCAAATGCTCCAAACTCAAATCCACGAATCACAGAAAAAGCTTAGACTGTCATAGGGAAGTTGGGTTTTAGATGGAACACATGTATTACGAGAAACTAGAGAGCTGGCAAACTGTACCAACATCACACTCATTAACTCAGGTGTAAATACTTTTGGAAAGGCATGATCTTTTAGCTCATAACCTTTTGGAAAAATGATGTCATAACCTTTTGGAAAATGGCATTCATTAACATTTGGGAAAATCAGGAATCTCCCTGAGTAGACTTAAAAACATGCTTGAGGCAACTTACTCCTTAGTGGTAAATAAATATTCACTAGTATTCATGCAAGGCAATTACGTTTCAGCTGTTAGACTGATAAACCTACATATCTCTTTGAACTGTTAGGGACAAAGATATGCCAATGCACAAAAGTGTGTGTGTGTGTACAGTGTTTGAGAATATTCTTTCAGTTGCCCAAAAAATATCTACTCTCCCTTAAAACATCTTGGTTTAAATCATACTCTCAAAAGACAAAAATAAGCAGAATTCTTTCAAAGTAACATAGTTACTTTTTTGTTTACTCACAAACTTCATGTATTAAGCATACAGGTACATTGCTATTAGTCCAGTTACAGAAAGAATTTGAAGTGGTTTTTCTGTGTAGGCATCACAGGACATTTTTCTTATAATCAGCAGTCCAAAGTCCAAAGCAACTCTCTGGTCTGAGAATCTAATAGCGTCTCTGTTCTCTAAAACATTCAGTTTCTACTGATTTCTAAAAGCATACTGTTTCTACTGACTTCAAAACTGTACTGTTTCTACTAGCATCTGAAAGCATACTGTTTCTAAAATGGAGTCTGAGTCCTGAACAATCCCAGACCTGATCCCATGGTCTGCAGCTCCTCCCACAACAAAGAGTTAAAGATAAACCACAAGCCAATACACACATATACAATACAGTAAGCAATCTGAATTACATACATAACAAATAACTAGTGGAGGCTTGAAGAAGGTTGCTATTTCCCACAAATACCCCTCTTCTTCTATACAGCTTCCCCCCCTAATCCCTAGTGTTTGTGGTAGAGGGCAGAAAGAATATAAGTAATGATTCATTCCAAGATTGAGAAACAGGTTTCCTGACAGGCACTGTTGGGAAGAATAATAGAGTAATGGAAATTTTACACAATCTTTTCACAGTATTACATTATTCTGAAGTATTGTAGAGGAATTATTTTGTAGAGAAAAGCACGTGGGTGACCTAAAAACCCATCTTTTTTTTCTTGCCAGAATTCTCTATCACAGTGTATATTGCAGTTGACCTTCCACAAAAGTAGAGGAAATTGGGATTGAGAAAAACATGTTAGAGAGTAATCAGTGGAGGCTATAAAAAAATCAAGGGTACATTTTTATTTCTATTGTCCATCCTGCCATACTGTCCAAAAGCTGCTTTCTACGCTATCAAATATCATTTGTGCCAGGTGACTTACATAGCAGTGGGAGAACAAATATTTGCATTTTAGTCTGCAGTTTAAAAGCTGAATCCAAGATGCTGAACCCAATCTCCAAATGAGGCTTAGCAGCTTAAATAGCTTCATTAAAGTTCAAACTAAACCCTAGAGGGGATTCAGCACCCCAATGGCATAGAAACTATGTGTTGCCATTGACTACCTATCACTATATAATTATAAAATCACAACAATGAATTAATTGAGTCCAATATCTACACTATAAGTTGATTTTTTCCAGTCTGATGGCCATTCATGGAAAACACAAGAATGGCCATCAGACTGGAAAAAATCAACTTATATCCCCATACCAAAAAAGGGAAATGCGAAAGACTGCTCAAACTTCCGTACAGTGGCCCTTATTTCTCATGCCAGTAAGGTAATGCTCAAGATCCTGCAAGGAAGACTCCAGCAATACATGGAGCGAGAGTTGCCAGATGTTCAAGCTGGGTTTAGAAAAGGTAGAGGAACGAGAGACCAAATTGCCAATATCCGCTGGATAATGGAGAAAGGCAGGGAGTTTCAGAAAAACATCTACTTCTGCTTCATTGACTATTCTAAAGCCTTTGACTGTGTGGATCATAATAAATTGTGGCAAGTTCTTAGTGGGATGGGCATCCCAAGCCACCTTGTCTCTCTCCTGAGGAATCTGTACAAGGACCAAGTCGCAACAGTCAGAACTGACCACGGAACAACAGACTGGTTCAAGATTGGGAAAGGCGTACGGCAAGGCTGCATCCTCTCACCCAACCTTTTTAACTTGTATGCAGAACACATCATGCGATGTGCGGGGCTTGATGAATGCAAAGCTGGGGTGAAAATTGCTGGAAGAAACATTAACAACCTCAGATATGCAGATGACACCACTCTGATGGCCGAAAGCGAGGAGGAGCTGAGGAGCTTTCTAATCAAGGTGAAAGAAGAAAGCGCAAAAGCCGGGTTGCAGCTAAACGTCAAAAAAACCAAGATTATGGCAACAAGAATGATTGACAACTGGAAAATAGAGGGAGAAACCGTGGAGGCCGTGACAGACTTTGTATTTCTAGGTGCAAAGATTACTGCAGATGCAGACTGTGGCCAGGAAATCAGAAGACGCTTACTTCTTGGGAGGAGAGCAATATCCAGTCTCGATAAAATAGTGAAGAGTAGAGACATCAGACTGGCAACAAAGATCCGCCTAGTCAAAGCCATGGTATTCCCTGTAGTCACCTACGGATGTGAGAGCTGGACCTTAGGGAAGGCTGAGCGAAGGAAGATTGATGCTTTTGAGCTGTGGTGTTGGAGGAAAGTGCTGAGAGTGCCTTGGACTGCGAGAAGATCCAACCAGTCCATCCTCCAGGAAATAAAGCCCGACTGCTCACTGGAGGGAAAGATACTAGAGACAAAGTTGAAGTACTTTGGCCACATCATGAGGAGACAGGAAAGCCTAGAGAAGACAATTATGCTGGGGAAAGTGGAAGGCAAAAGGAAGAGGGGCCGACCAAGGGCAAGATGGATGGATGGCATCCTTGAAGTGACTGGACTGACCTTGAGGGAGCTGGGGGTGGTAACGGCTGACAGGGAGCTCTGGCGTGGGCTGGTCCATGAGGTCACGAAGAGTCGGAGACGACTGAACGAATGAACAACAACATCTACACTACATTTGTTGGAAATAGCAATCTTCTATAAGCCTCCTATACTAGTTATTTGTTATATGTATAATTCAGAGTACTTACTGTATTGAATATATGTGCATTGGTATGCAGTGTTCCTTAACTCTATGTTGTGGGGGGGGGGGGGAATGGGACTGCAGACCATGTGTTGAGATCTGGGACTATTCAGACCTCAGACTCCATTTTAGAAAGACAAACACCATTAGATTCTCAGACTGCACAGACTCCACATATCTCTATTTTAGAACAGAGATATGCTTCAGACTTTGAACTGTTAAGAGCATAAGAAAGATGCCCTGTGTTATCTGTACAGAGAAACAACTTCAAACCTATCTATAACTGGATTGATAAGCAACGTACCAATACAATACAATACAATACAATACAATACAATACCTGTATGCTGAATACATGAATGTACCTGTATGCTGAATACATGAAGTTTGTAAGTAAACCAACTATGTTATTTTTTTTAACAAAGACTACTTCTATTTGTCTCTTGAGAGCATGATTTAAACCAAGATGTTTGAAGGGAGAGTTTTTGGGCAACTGAAAAGAACACTTCTAAATCTCTGCTGTTTTGTTACAATGGCATATCTCTGTCCCTAACAGTTCAAAGAATTATCCAGGTATATCAGTCTAACAGCTGAGAAACCTAATTGCCTTGCATACATACAAATGTATTTACCACTGAAGAGAAGATTTTACTCAAATGAGTTTTTGGCTTTTCACTGGAAGAGCATACTTTACAAAAGGGTTATGATTGTCTAAATGGTAGTGAATGCCAATTAATCTCAAAAAGGTCTTGCTTTTGAAAGGTTTTGAGATTCTGGTTCTCCAAAAGTTTATGATCTAAAAAGTAAAAAAAAATAGATTAGAAAACCTTCATTGATAAATCTTCCCAAATTACAACAGTCATTTTCTTATCAGAAAGGAAACTCAGCTCTTTCCTTGAAAAGTCTCTTGACAAGGTGGGGATCTGAGAGGATTCATTCGAATCCAGGAAGTGGCGTGAGCTTTCGCTTTCAGCCCCAGCTTCTGCCAACCTAGCAGTTTGAAAACATGCAAATGTGAGTAGATCAATAGATACAGCACCGGTGGGAAGGTTTTTGTTTGTTTTTTTGGTCGTGTCAGGAGCTCAAGTAGCTTCTGTTGTGAGATAATTGGCCGTCTGCAAGGACGTTGCCCAGGGGACGCCCAGATGATCTGATGTTTTATCATCCTTGTGGGAGGCTTCTCTCATGTCCCCGCATGAGGAGCTGGAGCTGACAGAGAGCTCACCCGCCTCTCTCCGGATTCGAACCTGCGATCTGTCGGTCTTCAGTCCTGCCGGCACAGGGGTTTAACCCACTGTGCCACCGGGGGCTCTTGGTGGGAAGGTAACGGAGCTCCATGCAGTCATGCTGGCCACATGACTTTGGAGGAGTCTACTGACAATGCCAGCTCTTCAGTTTAGAAATGGAGATGAGCACCAACCCCCAGAGTTGGACACAACTGGACTTCATGTCAGGGGAAAACCTTTACCTTTACCTATTGTTTTGGCAATCTGATCTACGTTGTTCTTTAACAAGGAGAATAATTTATTGGAGTACCACAACAAAATAGAACTCATGGGTTTTTGTACACAAAATTATGCTCTCATTCACTATTTCACGCATAAACACCTTTCTCATTTTTGCGATAAAATTTGAAGGGATGTATCTTTTGTTGCTATTCAAGAATTTGGCAACTGAAATCTTTTGCAATCAGTGTTGACCCATCTAGTAGATTATGATCCATATTCTGATCACTCGTGGTTCAGTAGTTCCACATTTCCAGAAACTGATCGTTTTATAGGTCAAGGAGAACAAATAGGGAGTGGGGAAATGGCTAACTCACTGTCTATACTGGTTCATTCTTGTGGCAGAAACCAATGGCTCAAATCCTGGATCACAGGTTGTGATTTGTGGCTTTATGATGATAGAGCTACATCGCTGACACAGTAGGCAAGTATGTTAGAATTGCAACATTGTGCAAGGAGCACAAAATAAAAAGTCCTGCTGTGCAATGGTGGCATCACAAAAGGTGGGAACATTTCTCCAGTTAGACTCAAGTTTCCCATGACGTTTGCCTTCTTTCCACCCTAAATTTCCAGTGCCAAACTGCTCTGTTGGGAGCCATTGTCCATCCTTCGGCTTTCCTTGCTGTGCTACGTTTCTAATGCAGAGCCAGTGTGATGTAGGCCCCTTCCACATAGCCATATAACCCAGTCCACCATTTCGACTTTGAACTGGGTTATCTGAGTCCACACTGCCATATAATCCAGTTCAATGTGCATGTTATACAGCTGTGTGGAAGGGACAGTAGGGATTTAAGTGTCGGATTAGGACACTAAAAAGCAGGATTTGAATTCCCGCTTGACCATGGAAATCCACTGGGTGACCTTGGGCAAGTCTCATTCTCAGCTTCAGAAGAAGGCAAAAGAAAGCCCCTCTGAGCAACATCCTGTGATAGGGTTGCTTTAGGGTTGGCATAAATTAATAATGACTTGAAGACACACAACAAGAACAACGATAACATTCTCAACTACGTTCCATCAAGCGGTGTCCCATTACACCTGAACTAGATATTACTAATCATGCCATTCTGCATTCGTGAGTTATGCTTTCATCAGACATGCCTAAATATGTTCAGCTGTATATTTGTTTTATTCATTTAGCTTCAAAAGTAGATGTCTGATGAAGATTATACAGAGATAATTTGCAACTGAATTATGAACCGTTATCCAAGAAAAACAGCTCAAGGCAAAACTATACTTTGGCCTAAATCCTCTACTCTGACTGGATTTGCCTATTTGTTGACATTTTATCTATTTGATAATTGATTCAGCAGGGTTTTGTCTAGACCAGCGGGATTCCAGCCATTGTGTTGAGCATCCCTTAACCAAAATACTTGGGACCAGGAATCTTTTGGATTTCTGATTTTGAAATACCTGTATTTACATATGCCTGGGGATAGGACTCAAGGTGTAACACAAAATTAATTCATGTATCATATATAGCCTGAGGGTAATTTTAATACATACTTGTAATAATTTTGTGCATGGAATAAAGTTTGCGCACACTGCAGGATCAGAAAGCAAAGGTGCCACTATATCAGCCACCCATGTGGATTGTTTTGGATTTAGAAGTATTTCAGATTCTGGACAAGGGATGCTGCAATTCTTTTTTTTTTTTGGGGGGGGGGGAGTGTAGGTTTAGTATTAATTACTTTTTTTCATGTCAGGAGCGACTTGAGAAATTGCAAGTCACTTCTGGTGTGAGAGAATTGGTCATCTGCAAGGAAGTTGCCCAGGGGGCAGGCCCATATCCAGGATTTGGATTTGGGGGTGGGGGGGCTGAGTTTGATTCAGGGGGTGAGGCTCTATCCTAGCAAACCTTTTGTATCGTTATGCCAATACCCCCATGCATATAGGATATATTGAGCATGGTGATCAGATCATGATATGAATAAACATATCAGTTTAAATAATGTACCAGCAAGGCCTTCTCACGGACCACCATGAGAATTTGAGGGGGGGGGGGCTAAATCCCCTCAAGGCTACATGCCTGCCAGGGGACGCACGGATGTTTTGATGTTTTACCATCCTTGTGGGAGGCTTCTCTCATGTCCCCACATGGGGAACTGAAGCTGACCGAGGGAGCTCATCCATGCTTTCCCCGGATTTGAACCTTTGACCTCTCGGTCTTCATCACAGTCACACAATGACACCATTAAGCCTAGAATTTGGAGTTGAAGAGACATGCCATAGAAAAGAGGCCATTTACTCTTGCCTTTTGTACCATGTTCCTAAACAAAAATGGACAACTTCTCCCTTTGGCATGCATTCAAAAATAGAGGGTTCCTCATACAGTTTGATCTCTGTATCCATAAGAGATACATTCCAAGATCTTTCAATGGATTCCTGAAAACACAAATAATAGAAAGCCTTATATTTTGACAATATTTTTGCTGGAAAGGAGACCCAGTGGTGCAGCTGCTAAACTTGCTGACTGATAGGTTGAAGGTTTGAATCCAGGGAATGGAGTGAGATCCTGTTGTTAGCCACAGCTTCTGCCAACCTAGCAGTTCAAAAACATGCAAATGTGAGTAGATTAATAGGTACCACTTTAGTGGGAAGGTAATCATGCTCCAGGCAGTCATGCCAGCCACATGACCTTGGAGGCATCTGCGGACAACGTCAGCTCTTCGACTTAGAAATGGCAATGATCACCACCCCCCAGAGTCAAACACGACTAGATTTAATGTCAGGGGAAACCATTACCTTTACCTTTTGCTGGAAGCATACCATAGGATTGCATTGGAGGGCCTTGAGGGGCACACAAACACTTTTGGGGAAAATATTTATGGGGTGTGGGTAAGTGAAACTGGCTATCAACTTCATTGATGATGGGGTCATGCTGTAGTATCAGTCAAAATGGTTGGACCTCTATTTCATTGCAACACTTTTTATTGGATTTTCTATTACCGGTATATGAAAAAAAAAGACAAGAAAAAATGCTGAGAAAACATGGATATATTACAGTTGGAAAATGACAATATCTGGTCACAGCAACCAGCATCTCTTCCTTCAAAATTCTTTGAATGAGGCAGGACCATTGAATAGAAATGTCATAATTTGGAATCAGCTTCAGACGCAACACAGTGTCCTCTCAACCTGCTTTAGCAATGAAAAATGTTGGAAACGCAGTCCGATAAGAAACAAAGAGTATTAAAATTCTGAAAGAAAAGCAGAACCTCCCTTCTGGGGATTTTCACCACCCCCACAGAATATCTAATCCAGATAAAAATAGATCCAAGAGTCACATAGCTGAGCTATGAACGATCTTGCTATTTTCCCAAATCTAATTTGATTGTGGTTGCTTCAGACTGACTAAATGGCTCATGCACACTGGGCCTATTATTGGGTAAGATCAAACTGAAAACATCTCACCGCAAAAGCTTAAATGAGACATCAGCAGGAGCAAAAAGAAACAAGTGTAGAAGAACATTTAGGTAAATATAAAGTTTAATAGAGTCAAAGTGGTAGCTGAGTTAGGATGCATTCTATACTATATAAATAATTCAGTTTGACATCAGTTTAACTACCATGGCTGAATGGTATGGAATAATTTGATACACAGTTTGATTAGGCTTCAGTATTCTTTGTTAGAGGAGGCAAAAGACCTTGTCGAACTGTAGTGTGTATCATTCAGATCAGGTATGTAGCCGGGGGGGGGGGGGCTTGAGGGGCTTCAGCCCCCCCCCCCCCCAAATTCTCATGGTGGTTCGCGAAAAGGCCTTACTGGTGCATTATTTAAACTGTTATATTTATTCATATCATGATCTGATCACCATACTCAATATATCCCATATGCATGGGGGTATTGGGGTAACGATACAAAAGGTTTGCTAGGGTAGACCCTCTTTCACTCAGACTCAGCCCCCCCCGAAACCCCCCTGAAAAAAATCAGCCCCCCCCCCCCCCCCCGAAACGAAATCCTGGCTATGGGACTGATTCAGATGTTTGTTTATTTTGAAGGAATTATATTATTTTGGAGAAATGAGTGAAGTGTTTTTTCAGAAATATAATGATAATGATAAGTAGTTAATAATGGACAGGGTCTTCGAAAAAAATACTGTTTACCACTAGCTTTCCAATTATTATTTAAGGCAAACAACACATATATTTCTGTGGGTGTGTCTCTGGGCATTTTAGGGCAGCCCAAAATTTCACTGGGTTTCCTTAGGCAAGTACTAAGAGGGGGTTTTGTAGGTTCCTTCCTCTGAAATATAGCTCACAATACTTAGTATTCATTGGTAACCTCCCATCCGAATCCTAACCAGGATTAACCCTGTTTAGCTTCCAGCATCAGGTGGTACCTGATAAATATGTGAGGGGAAGTCATAGGGAGGAGGGAGAAAGCTTGTTTTCTGCTTCTCTGGAGACTACGATGCCGAACAATGGCTTCAAACAACATGAAAAGAGATTCCATCTGAACATTAGGAAGAACTTCCCACCTGTGGGAGCTGTTCAGCAGTGGAACTCTCTGCCCCGGAATGTGGTGGAGGCTCCTTCTTTGGGGGCTTTTAAACAGAGGCTGGATGGCCATCTGTCAGGGGTGCTTTGAATGTGATTTCCTTGCTTCATGGCAGAATAGGGTTGGACTGGATGGCCCACGAGGTTTCTTCCAACTCTAGGATTATGATGCTATGATTTAGCTAATCAGCACACAGAAGATGACAATCTGTTGTGCTAATTCAATCCTCTGACAATATATCGGAACTTTGGTATTTATAGTATTTTTTTTCTCAACACTCTCTAACATGTTTTTGCTCCCTAGTGAATATTTTAAAGGTCATTCAGGGAGGTTGAAATGTTCTTCCATTACATTTGGAGTACTCCCATTTCCGATGTCAGAAATGTGTGGGTACGTTCTTTTTCTGCATAGAGGCTGGGCATAAAAAAGAGACATCAGTATCAGGGTGGATGAAAAATGTTGGCCCGATTAGGACTAATTTGAGGATTAAACCATTTTTCACACAGCCCGAGACTCAAGGGTCATCAACGCATGCCACAAATGGTGATGCCAGTCCAGAATGGGGATCAGCTGGCATATGTCTGAACTGCAAAGCACTGAGCTGGTGCGGTGGATAGATGGCATCTGCATGGCCGGAAATGGATTGACACTTTCCTCTCTCCCTTAGCTGACAATATCGTCGCTCTGGCTATCATCATGACAGGTGTCAAGCAGCTAATACCACAATTTTCATGCCTGGTAGTTATCACGAAAGCCAGAGTGAGGGAAGAAAATAAGTGCCATCCCTGTCCCTGGGCTGACGGAGCCCAAGAAAAGCAGGATAGTGGGGTGAACAGACACAGCTTCTACCAAAGCGGAAATGATCCAACTAGTGCAGTGTTTCTCGACCTTCCTAATGCTGTGACCACTTCATACAGTTCTTCATGTTGTGGTGACCACCATAAAATAATTTTAATTGCTACTTCATAATTGTCATTTTGCTATTGTTATTAATCGTAATTTAAATATCTGATATGCAAGATGTATGCAGGATGTATTTTCATTCACTGGACCAAATTTGACACAAATACCCGATATGCTCAAATTTGAATACTGGTGGATTTGGGGGCGTGATTTTATTGTTTGGGATTTGTAGTTGCTGGGATTATAGTTCACCTACAATCAAAGAGAATTCGGAACTCCACCAACGATGGAATTGAACCAAACTTGGCACACAGAACTCACATGACCAACAGAAAATACTGGAAGGGTTTGGTGGGCATTGACCTTGAGTTTTGGAGTTGTAGTTCATCTAAATCCAGAGAGCACTGTGAACTCAAACAATGATGGATCTGGACCAAACTTGGCACAGATACTCAATATGCCCAACTGTGAACACTGGTGGAGTTTGGGAAAATAGACCTTGACATTTGGGAGTTGTAGCTGCTGGGATTTATAGTCCACCTACAATCAATGAGCATTCTGTACCCCACCAACGATAGAATTGGGCCAAACTTCCCACACAGAACCCCTATGACCAACAGAAAATACTATGTTTTCTAATGGTCTTTGGGACCCCTCTGACACCCCTTCATGACCCCCCCCCCCGGGGTCCTGACCCCCAGGTTGAGAAACACTGAACAAGTTTTTACACTGTCCCAAAATGCAGGTGAGATTCAGGGAAGCTCTGGATCATCCTGCAACTTTGTAAAATACAGGACAAAGCTGCATTAATATGAATGAACTCTATGCATCATGTGGATGCCATGGAGTCCATTCACTCCTGGACCAGCTCAAATGTCTAGTATAAATGAGCCCCAGTCTCCCTTTTATGTCGAATTCATTGGACATTTCCCGGTACTTCTCCTTGTATGCAGAGGCTGGCCCCTTGCCATGCATAAAATCCAGAAAGGCATTGTGGCCAGAAGGCTACTTGGGGTGGAATGGATGTTGCCATCTGCAAATCTCTATCTTCAGAATTCTGTGGGAAGGCTGGTATCTTTTTCAACTTTTTGGCCCTTGAAAAAACTTTGCTTTCCTCGAAAGAAAGAAGTAAATAAATGTTAATCTCTCTCACGCACACACACACACGCACACAAAAGAGGAGTCTGGTCAACCATGGTTCCGCCCACCATGTGCAACATTGTGCCGCCATGCACCCAATTGGGCTGCAGATCTGGCTGGCATATCTCTCCCAGGATGGGGCTCAATGGGACCATTGTTTCTGCCTGAACAGCTGCCATCCAACTTACAGAACTGGCTACCCATTGGAAGCCGAAGGCTGCTCTGAAGGGCAATGCACAAAGACTCTTTGGTTGGGAGGAGGCCTTGTCAAAGACCAGGAAGAGATCTCGATTCACAGTAACACTTTGTTGTAGGCTGGGCATCGGGGAGACTAATGTGACCGACAGAGCGTCCCTCTCTCGTCACTGCATTTCACCTCGGGGTGCCAAAATGAAAACTGGGGAGCGCTCCCGTACTCTTAACAGTTGTGTAGAAGAAATTCAGCAAGTGTCGCTTGTTACCTGGTTGCATAAGCAACAACAACAACAATAATAAAACTTTATTTATCCCTCACCACCATCTCCCCAGGGGACTCAGGGCAGCTTACATGAGGCCAAACCCAGCAATACAACAATGCAAATATACACATCAGAATACAACATAAGGAAATAAAATACAAATACAAAAAAAAAACCCAGTATAAACACCTCAGATAATATAAAATCACAATATTTGAACGTGGAAAATTGGTCACAATGGGCAAGGCCAGTTACAGAAATTAAAAGTTTAAAAGTTTAAAAACTCTTGGTGAGAGAGCAATGTAATCTATTTGGACAGGGGATCTGAGGGACGAAGTAGGGTTTAATTGCACTAACAGGTAAAATAAAGTGCTTCCGAGGGCATTTTATGTCAGGGATTATTGTTCATTCATTCATTGAAGGCACACTGTAACAACCAAGTTTTTAGGCTCTTCCTGAAGACTGCCAGGTAGGGGCTTCCTAATTTCTCTGGAAAGCGAGTTCCAGAGCCGAGGGGCCACCACAGAGAAGGTCCACTCCCTCGTCCCCACACAAGATGCACTTGTGAAGACGGTGGGAGCGAGAGAAGGGCCTCTCCGGAAAATTGAAAGGATCATGTAGGTTCGTAAAAGGAAATGCGGTCACGCAGGTAGGCTGGTCCCAAACCATCCAGGGCTTTGTAGGTAAGAACCTGCACCTTGAATTGGGACCGAAAATAAACGGCAGTCAATGGAGCTCCTTAAACAGGGGGGTTGACCACTCCCTGTAATTCGCACCAGTTAGTAGTCTGGCTGCTGCTCATGGGACTATTTGAAATTTCCAGGCCGTTTTCAAGGGCAGCCCCACGTAGAGTGCATTGGAATAGTCTAGTCTAGAGGTTACTAAGGCATGGACCACCATGGCCAAATCCAACTTCATGAGGTCAGATTTCATTTCAATACCTTCTGAAATGTGCTCTTCTATATAACCATTAAAGATATACAAGCCCTCTTTTGATTTCAATCTGGCAAGCCATATTTTACCTGCATTTTTATGACTATTGGCTGTTTGATTTACACTTCAACCTGGTTAGTCTGGCAGATAATGCTCCTTCCTCTTTCTAGTTTGACTCCTTCCTTCATTGCAACCTTCTCACTTTCCCTGTGAGAGCCACGGTGGTGCAATGGGTTAATCCCTTGTGCCGACTGAACTGCTGACCTGAAGACCTGATGTTTGGCGGTTCGAATTCACAAGATTGATTTATTCATTTATTTACTGCATTTCTATGCTGACTTTCTCAGCCCGAAGGCGACTCAAGGTGGCTTACACTCGCACGATTCGATGCCACAATGAACATAAACAAAATTAAAACAAAATTAAAAACAATTATCACACATTATAAAAACCCTGTAAAAAGCATTAAAAGCATAAAACAGCAGTAACTTCAAATTAGCTCATTTTCCAAAGACATTGTCAAGCCGTTCCATGTTCATTTTTTCCTGGGTTCCATATTTATCCATTACACTGCGTTTTCAAAGGCTGGAGATGGAGTGAGCTCCCATCTGTCAGCCACAGCTTCCCATGGGGACAGGGGAACTATTTCCAAGCAACTTCAACTCCCAAATGTCAGGGTCTATTTTCCCCTAACCTCTGCAGTATTTTCTTTTGGTCATGGGAATTCTGTATGCCAAGTTTGGTTCAATTCCATGGTTGTTGGAGTTCAGAATGGTCTTTATTGGCATGGGAACTATACATCCAAGCAACTACAACTCAGGGTCTAGTTTCCCCAAATGTCTCCAGTATTTTCTGTTGGTCATGGGAGTCCTGTATGCCAAGTTTAGTTCAATTCAATTGTTGGTGAAGTTCAGAATGCTCTTTGATGGCACTATATATCCAAGCAACTGTAACTCCCAAATGTCAGGGTCTATTTTCCCCAAACTCCACCAGTGTTCAAATTTGGGCACAATGAGTATTCGTGCCATTTTTAGTTCAGATCCATAGTTGTTTGGGTTCACAATGGTTTCCAGATGTAGGTGAACTACTCCCCTAAATCACTGTCAATTCCTCCCAAACCCCTCCAGTATTTTTTGTTTGACATGGGAGTTCTGTGTGGAGGTCTCAGTGGTCTGTGGAATTAAAAGCTGAATCGGCTGAAGGTACTGCAAATCCCATCATCTGTTTTCCATACTCCCCCAAACATTTTTTCTGATTAATCATGATGCTTTAATTATGTTGAATTTGTAACAATGAAAACACATCCTGGATATCAGATATTTACATTACAATTCGTAACAGTAGCAAAATTACAGTTATAAAGGAGCAACAAAAATAATTTTATGATTGGGGGTCACCACAACATGAGGAACCATATTTAGGGGTCACAGTGTTAGAAGGGTCGAGAACCACTGCTTTAGGAGTTAATGTGTGGTCTAATTTTGTGACATCCCAATTCCAAGCATGCTTCCAAAGGATTGCTTGTTGTGCATTACCTGCCTCATTCACAAAAATGTATTGGGGAAGGAGTAGGATGAAGATCATCCAGACCAGGACTTCCACTTGTAACTTTTCTATGTTTTCCATTGTTTTTTTCCACCATTTTTGTTTTATAGACATGGTAGTTAAGTAGAAACAGCATCTTTAGTCAGGATGTAGAACTTCCCAGTCTTTGAACATGGTCTCAGTGATCTGTTGATTTCAGGCAACATGAAGGGAGATTGCAACAGTGCTTCCCACATGTTTCTGAAAGCAAGTCTTTCATGCATCACGCCTTTTCTAAATGAGGAACACAGATTTGACTCTACAATCAGTTACTATGCAGTATTTTCACTGATTGCGACTATGGAAAAAACAGCATCTCCAGCATCTGTTTATAGGCTCTCAATCTCTGTTGCACATAAAGTAAGGACCTGCAAATAGATGTTGGAGATGTCATTTTTTTTCCAGAATAGTCTGCAATCAATCACAGTTCTGCATAATAACCGATTACGGAGTCAAATCTAACTTTGGAAGAAAATTGTTTTTTTTGCACTTAAACTCATACTTCGTAACGAAACAAATCTTATGGTAAGGCATTCGAGCTCTCTGGCGGAAGATTCTAAACACTTCGTGAAACTATAATCCCCGGGATTTCATAGGATGTTGCCATGGTAGCTAGAGTAACAACAAATTGCTGTAATGGTATGGTGCAAAACAGAAGTTAGCGTTGATTCCTCTCCCCTGGGGGACTTCCTTGCAATTGTAAGTAGCAACGTATGTCCTGATACAGCCAATTGTTCATCTCCCCTGAGATTTAAGCCGTCCTAAACAAAGCTTTTCTTTCCTCACAATATGCACAGCTGCAATTTATTGCGAGAAGGCAATCCCAAAGCCATTCTAGGGATCACTCTTGTCCAGGGCATGTGCGGAAGTGTAGAAGGCAGGAGTAGGAAAAGGTCCCAGGGAACCCCAAACACAAGGATCCTGAGGCAGGTTATTCAAAAGAGATGTGTTAAGAGCAGAAATCTAAGTGTGGGTCAAACTACTTAGGATGTTTCCAAATAAGGTGCTTTGACTGGCCTCTTTCAACATAAAAAAGCAGGATTGCAGGCAATGGGGGGGGGGGGTGTATTACAGACCAGTGTGTAGCCAATCATTGCTCAAAATCACCATTTCCCTAGCCATGTTTCAAAGTTATTCCTTGCATCCTGGGGAAGAGGTGATGTGGGTCCCAACCAAAGTGCTGGGAGCACATTACTAAGGCATTGAATCTTTGCCTTTCTGTATGTTGGAATCCACTCTAAGTCCCCTTGGAGAGAAAGGGTAGAATATAAATAAAGTATTATTATTATTATTATTATTATTATTATTATTATTATTATTACTACTACTACTACTACTACTAGATAGACACTTTTGAACTGTGGTGCTGGAGGAAAATTCTGAGAGTGCCTTGGACAGCAAGAAGATCCAACCAGTCCATTCTTCAGGAAATAATGTCCGACTGCTCACTGGAGGGAAGGATATTAGAGGCAAAGATGAAGTACTTTTGCCACATAATGAGAACACAGGAAGATAATGATGCAGGAAGATAATGATGCTGGGTAAAATAGAAGGAAAAAGGAAGAGAGGCCAACCAAGGGCAAGATGGATGGATGGTATCTTTGAAGTGACTGGCTTGACTTTGAAGGAGCTGGAGGTGGCCACGGCCGACAGGCAGCTCTGGTGTGGGCTGGTCCGTGAGGTCAGAAAGAGTCGGAAGCGACTCAATGAATAAAGAACCAATTTTTTTAACTGACACAAAAACACAGTATGTCACAGCAAACGAGATATATATGCTGGATTTCATATCACAAAATCACAACTCGTACACTTCCCAAGCGTCTACGACTGTGTGATATATTTTTGAATGATGCACGCAGATCCAAGTAAGGTATCCTTTTGCGGTTGACAGATCATGTTTTGTCATTGTTTATTGTTTCCAAATGCTGGCTGTGATCTTTTGGCACAGCACCCAGTGTGCCAATCACCACTGGGACCACCTGTACTGGTTTATGCCAGAGCCTTTGCAGTTCGATTTTGAGGTCCTGGTAACAGCTGAGTTTTTCCTGTTGTTTTTCCTCAATGTGACTATCACCTGATATGGCGATATCAATAATCCAAACTTTTTTCTTTTCCACAGTTGTGATGTCTGGTGCATTGTGTTCCAAAACTTTGTCGGTCTGGATTTGAAAGTCCCACAGTATTGTGGTGTGTTCATTTTCCACTACATTTGCAGGCTTATTTTATTTATTTATTTACTATATTTATATACTATATTTACTATGATTCCACCAGTTCTTTACTGCTGGAAGGTGGAACTTGTGACATAAGTTCCAATTATTATTATTATTATTATTATTATTATTATTATTATTATTTCAACTTCTTTTCTCCAAGAAAAAAAGTTGTTTCAAGTAGTTTTCTAAGTTGACGTAATGTGACTTTTTCTCCTCTTTTGTGCCCATGTGCTCGTTTCCAACCCACTTTAATAGCCATTAATCTCTCACTTAATGAACTCAACATAGATTTTATTTTAGCCTCAAATTACAGAAGGAGAAATGTAGACAGGTGATATATAAGATATATCAAATCTTGTTAAATTCTATTAAGTACTATTTTGGTTGCCTACATGACACCTGTGAGATGCTAGGAAGCTATATAAGCTCCACTAGAGAGCTACCAAAAATGTAATGGTTTTACGTCAAAAGAGACTGGATGTACACGTTGAGTATGCCTCATCCGAAATGCTTGGGAGGGGAATTATTCCATATTTTGGAACACCCCTCCCCATTTCAGAATACTTGCATATAAATAATGAGATCTCTTGGGAGTTAGGATCTAAATATGCATTCATTGATATTTTATAGACCTTACACACAGAGCCTGAAGGTAATTTTGCACAATATTTTAAATATTTTTGTACATGAAATCCATATACTGAATGCTCAAAGGCAACGGTATCACTATCTCAGCCATCCATGTGGGCAATTTCAGATAATGAAGTATTCTGGTTTTGGAATTCCAGATAAGGGTTGCTAAACTTATACCTTATGTATTATCTAGGAGCCTATACCTAAATCAGTTCAGAAGTTGCTTCTAGGTATCCAGGGACTTCAGGACCATGGTGCAAGATAAAACTGGTTTACCTGGTTTTATCCAATGCTAGCTGTGCCCGCCACGCATTGCTGTGGCCAACCTTCCCTCCATCTTTCTCTTCTTTCTCTCCTTCCTTCCCTTTTTTTCTTTCGTTCTCTCCAATCCAATCTATCTATCTTATCTATCTGGAGGATTGATGGGAGTTGCAGCCCAGGAATAAGACATTGGAAATATGTAGGAATTGGGATGCTCTCAAAGAAATCCAAGGAGAAGAAAGCTTAGAGCTTGTAAGCAGTGCATTTGTATCATCCTCCTCTCTTAAAGGGCCTGGTCGAGGGGATGCTGGGAGCTGTAGTCCAAAAGAAATTGTTTATATGCTATGGTTTGTTATGTTTGCCAGGGGGAATTGTTTTTGCACATGCACTGCATCTTTTTGCTTTTTTGGCCTTTTAAGACACTGTTGTGTTTTCAGTGTTTTTATGAGTGATGGTCACTCGTTGGCCTGACAGGTGTTTTGTATCCAAATTTCATGTCAATTAATCCAGTGGTTCATTTGTTACTCCCACAAATGAACATTACATTTTTATTTATATAGATTAGAAAAAGTTGGGGAATGCTCTGGAGCTTTGGTGAAACCCCAGAAAAGCCCCACATTCTGGAGTTAGTTTGCGCACTAATTCGAACCTGTCCACTGCCCACATGGCTTGACACCAACATTTCTTTTTACCTGCCATCTGCAGCACACAGAAAAGGGGATGAATTACGGCCCTGTCATTATTGTTGCTGTAGTAGCCAGCCAGAAAGTTCTGGAGATATCCTGGCCATCACTGGGCACCTCTGCTGACATCAACAAATGTGGCAACGTGATCAAGGAGAAGGAGAGGAGATTGCACAGATACTTACTGGGTGATGGCCAGGGGCTCTCCAACCAGCTATGGCAGCAGCAAGAACAACAGGTCAAATAAGAGTGACCAAACCAACCTTAGCCCAACTGGATGGTTCAGTGGGTCGGGGCAGAAGGTCCAAGCAGCTTCATGGAATCCAAGGCTAGTCCAAAGCAGAAATACCCCAGGCCAAATTGTGCTGCACACGTAGATGCACTCTTGGGGTGTGAGGAGCCTTTTCATCATGCATTTGGCCCTCTGTGCCGTTCAGGCCCATGGAAGGAGTTTTTTAACAAGTGAACAAAAGTAATTTCCTGTTTTTTAAGGCATCTGCTGGACTTAAAATGTCCCAGGAGTTCAACAAAAAACATGATGATCCCCCACCCAATCCCCAGAGGCCATTTGGGAGCAATTTCTCTTTCCAAGAGAAGGAAAATGACCCCTGGGGCCACACAAAACAACCCTCAAGGATGGCATGTGGCCAGTGGTCTGCATCTGCCCACCCTTGTTCTAAGTCAATAGTTCATGTTGACAGCAGCCAGTTGATGTTAGGACACTTGGCTTGCTCTACTTTTATTCACAGGACTGAAACCAAAAACTGTTATTCCCCAAAACCGGCTGCACTAACACACGTTTTATGAGATCTAGGATTATTTTGAAACCAAAGAAATACTGCCTTCCCTGAAAAAAAAATAGAGGACATTTCCAAATGAAAGCCAGCAGTTTTGTCTTTATTTTGTATTTTTGTGTGCCTTAGGTTGCATACATCTAATATTTTTGAGCACAACAGCTTCTCACTGGATGTTTAATTTTTATTGGGCCAGTTTTGGTTTTACACATTTTAACAGCACAGGAGGGCTGCTCTTTAGACAAAGATATCATTCAGTTGGATTGAAGCTGAACGCAGCCAAAGACAGAAGTGATGTCAGTATGGGATTCTGGGGATCTCAACAGGCATCTGTATTCTATCACAACACTTGAAGGGAGGATCCAGAATTATAGGAGAGTCAGCTATTTTATCAGATCCAGGTTTATAGCACCCACAGTTCTTGCTTCAAATGGTTTAATCAGTGGTTTAAAACTAGAACATTTCCTCTGCAGAGGAAAAAGAAGGAAAAGGATAGAAAGGGAATTGGGTGAGGCTTGTTGGGCATTCGTGTACAACCCAATGTTCATTTGAGCTGGCGTTTACATCTGATTTGTATCAATTATTATTATTATTATTATTATTATTATTATTATTATTATTATTATCATCATCATCCCAGTTTTATTTCTTGATTGAAACACAAAGCAAGAATAATTCTTCCATATCTCTGGGGCTTTTTGAAATGAGGACACCAAAATGAAAGATAAACACAAATACATTTGGTGTCTGATTTCACTTAAGAGTGGCACAGATGTGTCGACAGCATACAATTCGGAGCTCTACAGATATTGACATCCTTGCTTTAGGCTAACAAGTACAGACAGAGTGCTGAGAACCACTAGAACAGGGATCCTCAAACTAAGGCTCAGGGGCTAGATATGGCCCTTCAAGGTCATTTACCCGGCCCTCATTCAGGGTCAACCTAAGTCTGAAACAACATGAAAGCACACAACAACAATCCTATCTCATCAGCCAAAATCAGGTCCACACTTCCCATTGAAATACTAATAAGTTTATATTTGTTAACATTGTTCTTCATTTTAATTATTGTATTGTTTTAAAGTGTTTTTGCACTACAAATAAGATATGTGCAGTATGCATAGGAATTCATTTTTCCCCCAAATTATAATCTGGCCCTCCAACAGTTTGTGGGACTGTGACCTGGGGCCCTCTGTTTAAAAAGTTTGAGGACCTCAGCACTAGAGAAAAGTACACAAACCATCCCAAGACTGGAGGTGAAGCCAAGACATTTGGCCTGAAATCTACTCAGACATGGCCTTTTTAGACAGCCTTTAGCAAATTACTCATTCTTAGTGTTCCTTCATCTTCTACACATAATAAAAGTAAACATTGTGTATGTGTGTATATGACAGAGGTGTCCACTTACACAGACAACCTCCTGCCTCCACAACCAGCTCTAACCCTCAGTGCTGAGAAGCCATCAAAGCATTTCCCCCAAGGACATTGCAGGTTACAGTGAGCACCATGAGCATGCCTCCTAACCCCTGCCAATGTCCTCTCCAAACACCATACTGCCCATCATCCAAGTGAAGGTTGTCTTTCACAAACATAATACTGCCCACCACCCAAGTGAAGGCTGTCCTCCACAAACACCATACAGCCCACCATCCAAGTGAAGGCTGTCCTCCACAAACATCATACTGCCTACTACCCAAGTGAAGGCTGTCCTCCACAAACACCATACTGCCCACCACCCAAGTGAAGGCTGTCCTCCACAAACACCATACAGCCCACCACCCAGGTGAAGGCTGTCCTCCACAAACACCATACAGCCCACCACCCAAGTGAAGGCTGTCCTCCACAAACACCATACAGCCCACCATCCAAGTGAAGGCTGTCCTCAACAGACATCATACTGCCCACCACCCAAGTGAAAGCTTTCCTACAGGGACAATTTCATCCTAGATTTCATGTGTTTCCTCCACATCCCAGTGTTTCTGACTCTCCCCATTGGTGTGTTATTTGCATGACCCCACCCACTGCCTCTCCCTTAACCCTATCCTATCCTTTCCTATGGCACACAGCACACAGAGAGGAATTGATCAGCAACTGAACATACTGAGGGGTTTTGGGGGACTGACTCCACATGATGGATGTTGTAGTTCACTCTGCATCAAGTCAGAGCACTGTGGACCCCCCCCCCTCCCCCCGACAATGGCCCTGGACCACATTTGGTACACACAACCCCTATGATCAACACAAAAATATTGGAGAAGTTTGGGAAATTCACCTTGATTTATAGGAGTTGTAGATACTGGGATGTATAGTTCATCTGCAATCAAAGAGCACTCTGAACTCACCAATGATGGACCTGGCACTAAATTGGCACACAGAACCCTCATGACCAACGAAACATATTGGAGGTCTTTGGAGAGATTTATAGGAGTTGTAGTTCACCTACATCCAGAGAGCAATGTGAACCCAAACAATGATGGATCTGGACCAAATATGCCCAAATTGGAATACAGGTGGGTTTTAGGGGGAGTTGTAGGTAGGAGTGATGTGAGTTGTAGTTTTTTTAATTGTAAAATAAAAAAAACTTGACTTTTTCAAATAACCCAAGCAATGCCAGACACCAGAGCTAATCATACATAAAATGGGACACATTATATTCATCTATTTATTTATAAAATATATTAGGACACCTTTCCAATAAAAATGCCCAAGGCACCATACAAAAAAACAAGCCAACCTACTGCACAAGATCACTGTGAAGACAAGTTAGAAGCACAGTAAAGCCATCTGCATAATTATGTGAAGGATTACAAATAGAAACAAATAAACAAAACTTTGATCAGCATACAAATAATCATATGAAAGACAACACCTTTAAAGCAGTGTATTTACATTTATGGCTTTATACAAAAAATTATTTTTTATGTCTGGAAAAACATCAGGCACTTTTCCACCAATGTCCAAATGATCATCTGCAGTGTGCAGCATTATTGTGTTCCTACAATTCGCACAAATGAAGTATTTGTAGCCTTCTCAGTAGCGCTGCTTCATCCAACGGTGGGTAGGTACAAAATTAAGGAGCTATTCTCCACTGAGGACTTTAATGCAGAATTGTATTTCTTTGCTTGGATGAACAACATTACTTTTAGTAGTTACATTTTAAAAAATACCTTATTTAAAAATTATAAATTAACAAGCCTGAAAAATCCATGTGAACTTAAAAAAAAAAGAATCGTAACACCAATTTGAACAAGTGCAAACTTAAGATTGCAATCCTAAAACACACTTACTAAAGAGTAAGCCCCACTGAGTACAATGGACATTACACCCAAGCAAGTGAACAGAATTGCGTTATAAGACAGTTAAAGAACTGGTCCACTTTCGCCATCGATTTGTCTCTTTTTAAAAGGAACTTCTGTTGAATTGTCAGCATTCAAAAGCACAGCATTAGCTTACCACTATACACAACTTGTCAGTTTATCAAAGCAGAGGTCTCATTAACGCAACCATTAATACAAGATACAATAGAAACAATACATTATACGGGAACGGTTCTATTATAGAATATACTTTTCACAAGGCAGAGAGAGGAGAGGAAAGCTCCCAAACCAGGCTGCTTGGTTCAAACCATCCACACACTTCACAAAGACATAATTTACATTGTTTTCCCCCAAAATGAAGGAACTAGAGAAATGAAGATCTGTGCAAAAGCACATTTTATCATCTGCCACAGATTTTTTTTTTGTTTCATAATACCATCTTTCATTAAATTTCCAGTTTTCTCAGTGCCTCCAAGAATAAGCCTCCTTGCTGCCCTATAAGTGTATCAGTGAACTAGACCTGAGCTATTTTCCCACTCGGGACCCTGTTTGGACTGAGAAAATTTTATGTGACCTCAGGTACATGGGTATATACAACAGGTATACAAATCAAACATTTACTGATGATAAAAAAACAGCATTTGCAAGGATTGCTAAACAAGCTGATTTTCCTTTTTATGAAGAACAGCTCAAGCACTTTCTGCAGAGTCCACTGTAAACACTGCACTACTAATATGTGTAAATGTCTAAAACAGCCACTAGGTGGCATTCAGAAAACTTTTACCATTGCCAATTTTTCAGGACCCCAACATTGAGCTAAGGGGACCCTATTTGGGGCTAGGACTCACAGCTTAAGAAGCAGTGCACTAGATCCAGGTCACATAAGTTGGGGGGTTTCAAAGGAGATGGGGGTTATTACACATCTGGACAGATGATATCAGAATCCTATCTATACACAGTTTTCTCCGATTTATAAACACAGGGGATCATTTAAACACATTTTCCCTAAGGAAGCCTTCCAGGATTGCAAAGCAGAATAATTCAATTCTGAATGTCTAATGTATTTTGAGGGCCCTTCTCTTATCACTGAGGTGCTAGGGGTAACGAAAATAAAACTGAACCTCAGAATATACTGTCATGAAACTATAACTGAGCATAAGGATGTCAAACTTTTAGGCTGCTATACCCACATCTAATTCTTTTATATCTCCTCCTTGTCCGCAACCCACCTAGAAGTCGGGACTCCTGATTCATCAAACTGATTGGAAGGAAGTTAAGTCACCAGAGCATCCCAAAGAGGAAAAAGAAGAGACGCAAGGTAACAAACAGCTGTCTCTCTGTTCTTCCAAAACATCTGAGCATGAAAATTTCACAATCCTGGGAAAATTTTGAATTGCTCAGCTAACAAGTAGGGAGAGGACTGCGAAGAGGAATGATGTCCAATGAACTAGTAGGCCAATGAGAAACTAGTAATATAGCTCACAATCTCAGAAGTACACAAAGTTATTTATCTACATGTGAGCTTGCTCATATAAACCTCTTCCAAAGGAATATAGTTTGTCCTCCACATTTGCAGGCTTAATGTTTGCAGATCTGATTATTCACGGATTTGATTAAAATGTTATTTCTAGGAATGTCTAGGTCTTCCAGTGCAATTATATGGTCAGCTTCCTCTAGTTCCTTCCTCACGCTGGAGGACCTAGATATTCCTAGATACAACAAGTCTCTTGGACTGCCTGTGTGATTCTACGGTCAGCTTCCTATGGAAGTTGACCATATAGTCACACAGCAGCATCTAGAACAGTGGTTCCCAACCTTGTTTTGACCAGGGACCACTTGACCAGGAAGCACTCTCTAACATTAGTACCAAAAGGGTTACAAATCAATTTTTGGTCAACTTTAGATTTGATTTGGTTATTTGGGGTGCCACTGCTGTCGTTCCTTCAACCCCAGCACCCCTTCCCTCCTTCCCTTCCCCATCGCCTCACAGTGAGGGGTCTGTGCACGTATTGACATGGAGCCCTGGAGGGAGGAAATTGTGGCCATGCGGCCCTGCTATGCCTGGTGCAGGCGGTGGACCATGTAGCCCGGGCACCTTCATCTCGCAGGTGAAGCAGGGGAAGAGCAGGATGTACGTGCCCTCCCAGGCACCCCTGCTTCCAGGCACCACATAGGGAGAGGGGGGAGGAGAAGCAGCAGACAGAAGGCTTCGTGTTGCACCTTTCGTGGGTAGTCAGCCTCTCCCCTCCCGACATTCCCATTGCCTCAGCACTATAAGAAGGTTTTGCGAGAGCAGTCACACTCATTCCAACGGTGTAGTAAAGGTGAGGTCGTGGACCATATTTTAGTACTTGCGGACCACTGGTGGTCCATGGACCACAGGTTGGGAACTACTGTTCTAGAAATACCTACAGAGGTTTTCCCTTAGGTTTTTTTTTTAAGCAATGTTTTCATTTGCAGTTTTTCACTTTCCCAAGGGTTCTGCAACTCTTAACTCCTGCAAATGTGGTGGGTTGACTGTAGATAATTAGGGCTTTTGTCAAACAACATGACTTATTGAAGGAATATGCCATTAAGAATCAACTAAAACTATTAATATATATTACAGAACTATATAATTATGATAATCATATAATTAAGACTTCCCTGTTTGTGGCCAAGGTTCATTCCTACAAAGTATATTATTACACCATAATATAGTTTAAACCTGGTCCTAGCTTTTTAAGATTTTCAATAAAAATAGGAGGCTGTTAATATAAAGGGAGAATGAGAAACCCTACAGTTAAGAATAAATGAAGTTGAATGTATTATTATTAATAATAATAATATTAAGCTGTGAAATTATTGTCCCAGGGTAAAAAAAGTCATGAAACTTCCACGATATAAATATGAAGACCTGTACATACAAAACATTTTAACAAGACTTAACATTTGGGGACAGTCAGTGTTAATATAGTAAAAGAATTTATCTGTACATGTATATAATTACATATAACTCTTGTGCCAGAAAAAAAAATGTTCTTTACACGGAGAAACCTTCTTTTTACAAATCTTACAGGGTGCTAGTATAAATCTCTCTCTTTCTGCTTATTAAAATATTGTATACAAAGTACTATGAATTTTGCTAGCTATCTTGGATTCGGTAAATATTAAGGAGCTTCTATAACAAAGTAGAGATGTAAAAAAATAGGTATATGGCTATTACAAAATTTTACATCAGCAAAATTTATCAGTCAATCTGGAAGTCAGCCCCACGGTAAATCCACCACATGATGAAAAATAATGGTGGCAAAGCTTTCAGCCTTTTCTCAGATGTGAAAATCTGAATTGCCAACAACTTTGGTTTGATCATATTTTAATGACATGATCTTACACATAAGGTACAGTAGTTTTAATACACTTCGGGCAACTAACAGAGCTGTACACAGCTGTGTGTGAGATGAGTAGATCAAAAGTAAGCCTGGATCAAAAGCAACTGAAGGTATAAAAGACTGCCAGAGTATTTTAAGGTTGTTTTTTTTGATATGACATATTCCTAAAGAATCCATTTTACTTTTGAAGTTTATACTGTACATAGTCACTGCACAACATGAAGTGCAAGTATGTTCTGCTTTTCTATGGCATTGTAGTGAGTTTGGCACTTTCAAATAAAGACACTTCCAACAACACATTCCTTACAGCAAAAAACAACCTGCAAGTAACTGGCAAACTTCCTGTGCAGGAAAAGCATCTATCTGGCACCAAGTCCAACAAGAAAAACAAAAATATTACAAAAGAAATGGCAAAAAAAGCGCTGAAGGACATCTTTGGACTCCCTTGCTCGGGTCTTGCGGTCAGAGATGTCTGAAGTATTTTCAAGTGTACCCTAGGAAAACAGAAAATATAATTTGACACAAAGCAACATCGTGAATGTAAGACAAAATGTTATGCATATAGCAATAAGACAAGGGAGAGAACCTTTTCCTCTGTGGCCCCCTGAATCTGGATCAGGAAAGCTTGAAAAAGAATCTCAAGACCTGGCTCTGCCATTGCGCTTTTGGAGAGTAGCCATACAATCTTATGCTATTGCTCCCCTCAACGCTTTTGTCCTTGGAGTACACCCCCCCCCCCCACTTGTACGAAAGCCTGTTTACTACCCCGTTTCCCTATGAGCTCTCCCTTGCAAATAATCTGCTCCTTTTATCCCACCCTGAGTTTTTCATCATTTTATTGTACATGTGGCCCACTCACTGTTATCGTGATTGTTCATTGCATTCTTATGTTTTGTGTTCATTGGTTATTGTATTCATCATGTTTTTTTGTATTTTACTGTGTTGTTGCTTGCGTTTCGGTTTTTATTTTGTTGTATTTCACTGAATTATAATTTGTTGTCTGGGCTTGGCCTCATGTAAGTCGCCCTGAGTCCCCATTGGGGGAGATGTTGGCGGAGTATAAATAAAGTTTATTATTATTATTATTATTATTATTATTATTATTATTAGAAACACAACAAGATGAGTCCACAGCAGACACTCTGCTGACTGTATTATTATTATTATTATTATTATTATTATTATTATTACTAGTAGTAGTAATAATAGTAGTAGTAGTAATAATAGTAGTAGTAGTAATAGTTGTTGGTTTGTTTTGGGTTTTTTTTGTCGTGTCAGGAGCGACTTGAGAAACTGCAAGTCGCTTCTGGTGTGAGAGAATTGGCAAGGACATTGCCCAGGGGACGCCTGGATGATTTTTGATGATTTTATCATCCTTGTGGGAGGCTTCTCTCATGTCCCCGCATGAGGAGCTAGAGCTGATAGAGGGAGCTCATCCGCCTCTCCCCAGATAGGAACCTGCAACTTGTCGGTCTTCAGTCCTGCCAGCACAGGGGTTTAACCCACTGCGCCACCGGGGGCTCTAGTAATAATAGTAAATGCCTAAGAAAATCAACAATGAGAGGAACTCTTTTTTCTTTATTTTTGTAAAAGAAAGGATATCAATGTTTTATCAAAGGACAGCTTTTTCCTGTAGCCCAAACATTACTGTGGAAGAAATGCCATCTGCAGAATTCTGCTCTATGATACAACATCTAAGACACCAAATAAGGCCCTCTTTCTGGCATATCTGGACTTCATTTCCCATCAGTCCTAGTGCACCTAGCCAATGATGAAGAATGATGGGAAGAGTAAAGCAGAAATGTCTGGAGAACCACAGCTTCCCCACTGATTGAAACAAGAAAACATGGGAAACTCACCTTTCATCCTTATCCTGACACCCAACTGTGTGTTGTTGTTTTGACCCCATGTGACAAACTCTGGTTAGGCAACACACCGTCAAAGTTAAAATCCAATGTTTCCTCGACCATGAGCTCATTACGAATTATTGACTCCATATCACAGTCCAATCGTTCAATCAACATATCATCCAAGTCACTAGGGAGCTTCTCCTGGTGGAAAGAGACAATCCCTACTCTCCCATAACCGTTGCAGCTGTTCACAGTGGTGTAGGGGTTGTGGCTGTGCATCTGCATTGGGTGGCTCATAGGCACTTGTGCGGAGGTTTTCGCTGGGGGCACTCGGTTTAAACTTGATGCATGAGACACGGTGCTCAGCGTGAGCGACAAAGTGTGGCTGTTGACTGCTGAGGTTGACTGGACAAGTCCTTGGTGAGGATGAGCATTGGTGGAGGCAATGATTTTGTTATGGGGCTGCTGGTTGCCATACGGCGAAATTGTGGAGTTATTGGCCATTAAGACGCTTTGTCCAAGGACTTGGCTACTTGGCTGGGAAACACGAGTATCTACAGATGTCAAGATATCATTGTGAGGAGGTGAATCAGAAGTCAGCAGTTCCTTCAAAAGTCCTACAGGGCAGGGACCATATTGACTAATGGGTCCATAGCTTGATTTGCTGTCTTGAATTGTTTGCATTGTTATCTGTGGCAAAGAATTCATGCTGGGCTGGGCATATGTGTATTTCCTGTAGTCTGAGTTTGGTGAATTTATACTCGTGCTTGGCGAAGCATATGAATAACCAGGAGATTGTTGCATCATGGTAGTTGGTGGAGACTGAGTTGATCCCGTCAAAGATGTGTTGGGGGATAAAAGATTGAGGTTATCCAAGAGGTTCTCCATGTTTTCTGAACTGCTTATTTCAGAAAGGCTGGGCAGAGTTGAAGCCATTTTGGTTGCTGATGGAGGGTACACCATGGAGTGTACATCTTCTTCTCCAAGGTCATCTTGTTCCGGCAGGATTGGAGAAAGCCTCCCACTAATTGTACTTGCATTAGAACTGGCTCTAGGCCTAAATGTACCCCAGTTATCAAAATCATCATTGCTGTGGGAGTTGGGACTTGCAGGCCATTTTGAAAACTGGGTGCCTGAGCTGTCACCATTTCCGTCTTGACTTGCCTGAAGAGCCGCTTTTTTCTTCGCAGCCCTTCCCCTGCTTTTTGCAAACTTGCTGCTGTTGTCCATGGAAGCAGCCCTTCTCCTGGGAGACTTCCCACTCTTGCCTCCCTCTGGGTTCAGCATCCACCAAGAGCTTTTCCCTGTTCCTTCATTCTGAACTCGAATAAATTTGCTGTGTAATGAGAGGTTGTGACGGATAGAGTTCTAAAAACATAAAAAGAAACAAGGTGTAAGAAAAATACGGATTCCCCCACATCCTGCCATTAATTTTCAGTAGATAAATTATTCAGCTAAATGCATGATATCTAGAGAATCTTATTTTCCTTTGCAATATTGAGTTGTCCCCATATAAAATTCAAGGTGTTTAATGTTGTTTTGAGCAAAGTGAAAAAGGACTACTGCAGCCAGTTGCCAATTAATAGGTAACAATTAATAGGTATAGAAACAGATTGGGTTACCATCATGAATGCTTCTTAAGATCTTTAGGACTTAAATACCTATGGGTTTCAAGTCACAGGAACAACCGCCTTTAAATAAAAGCTGGTGGACTCTATTGATTCTGCTCCCTGGCAAGCTTCTCAAAGGTAAAGTAGATGTTTAAACCATGCAATCCAATACATTTCTTAAGAGCAGTGGTTCCCAACTTTTATTTTTATTGGACCAGGAACGACTTTGACCAAGGAGCACTCTCCCACATTAGTACCAAAAGGGTCACAAAACCGTTTTTGGTCAACTTTAGCTTTGTTTTGGTTATCTGGGGTGCTGATTCAGAAAACTGCATTAGATATACCAGCTCTAGTTTCTGATACAGAACATATGCCATCCAGTAGTCACCATCTGCTCTCCCACCGAAAACCATATTGTAGGCCTGGTCAATCCATGGTTCTAAATGGTTCTAAAGTACTTACAAAACTAAAGTTCTGGTAGTGAAAATTTCAGAACTCCAAAAATCTCTCAAAATATCATTATAAATGGCAGTTCCTAATTGGTTCTATCATAAAAATCACCAAAAATGAAATAATAAATCAATTTTGAAAGTTTTGTTAGAGTTCTGAAATTGTCACCACCAGAACTTTAGTTTTGTAAGTACTTTAGAACCATTTAGAATCATGGATTGCCCAGGCCTAATATTTAGTTATTATCAGGCTGAAAAATGTGGTATAGAAATAAAGCAAATAAATAAATAAATAAATAGTTAGCCTCAAAACGATAAGAGGGTTTTGCGAGACCAATTGCTCTTGTTGCAACAGTGTAGTAACGGTGAGGTCGCGGACCACATGTGGCAGCTAGATGAAATGCTAAAAGCAAGGGTGAATGTGCAAAGCTACTCTTAGAAAGCAGACTGGATAACAAGTCAAGTTGGTTGCAGACTCTCAGGAGAAAAATCCTGGATGTGCCTCCTAAAATAGATCCATTGGGTGATTGGTGATGTACAAACCCAGCTTTGCTAATTGTATAAAAATATACATTTCCTTTACTTGTATCTTATAAGCAATCTGAGAGTGCCAATAAATCACAAAAGTGGATATATCCAATCATTAACTTGTAAATCTACTAAAGAAAGTCTTCCATTGTTTCCGCTCAATTCTGGGATGCTGAAATAATTAAGTCACCAGCAGTTCTTCATCTCGCTTCCTGGCAGGAGGTTGGACTGGATAGCCCACAAGGTCTCTTCCAACTCTATGATTCTATACCCATCTTTAAATAGTAACCCTCATTTGGCAATATCTTTCGCATTTACTTCAAAAAATAAGTATACGCAGGGTTCTGTACAACTTGAGAGCCTGGATAGAAGGTATAACCTGGTCACTTAAAATCCTGCCAACTCACTTCTACCACCTATGCAGATAGTATTTGCTGCTATGAAGTCCCATAATCTGTTCTGTTGCAATCACCAAATATTCAGTTTAAGAGCTGAACTAGATGAGGATGTCTATCTTAATAAACAAGCACTTTCTTATCAAGCAAGTGTATATCAAGGAAAGGGCTGGGTTTCTACATCACACATAAAACTAAGCCCACGGGACAAAGGGTCATTCTGTTGACACCCACACACCACTGCTTCTTCCTACCTGTCTCCCTCCTGATACTGGAAATGAGCCGAGAAAATTGCTTAGTATATCAGACTACAGTAAAATCAAGAGAGGGAGATATTGCTTTCTGTGTGTTCTCCTTCTCGTGTGAGGTGGAGAACACTTGCTTTATGAGCAAGTGTGTAAGCACAAGAAAGCTGTTCTGTAAAACATGCTGATTAAAAAAAGCAAATAGCCCTGTTTCAAAATATTGTTTAGTATACATCATATAGCCAACCTTAGTGCAGCTATACGGTTTAGTGTTTAGGATGAAAACAATCGTTATCTCCTGCCCACACGCGCTCCTCCAGAACTTTCAATCCATCCACACATGGAAGTGTTTAGTATTTTACAGAAGCTACAGGCGTCCTTAGTCATCAGAAAGTTACAATCTAGTATTCTCTCACTAAGGACATTCAAGGTCACTCTTGGAGTAGCGAAGCCATCCCCTAATTCTGCCAACAACAACAAAAGTTCCAAACAGGAAAAGGTTTGCAGCAAGTGCCTGTTACATAAATTCCTGTTTTTCATGCAGTCGGGAGGAGATTAAAGAAATGATGATTTACTATCTTGGAAAAAAGTGTGGAAGGGGAGTAAATATTGCAAAAATATGAAGCACAGTTAATGATGTTGTGTCTACAAAGCTTTGCCAAATGTAGACATAACCTGATAATAGTACAGCTTCAAGCACTGGAACTTGGCAACTGGGCAAGCAGGGCAGTTGCAAATTGAAAAGCTGTCACTGCAAGCAACTATATAACTGGGAATTGCATTCAACAATACTGAGAATGTGGAATGTTTATTATTTCAGTGTTTGTTCTAAAAATGAGATATTTCGTTTCGAAGCAGGACCAGAAACTCAACAGTTCCTACCCAAAAGCACACCTTAGACAATTATTTCCCAGCTGCCCAATGAACTTCTAGCATCCACACATCCAGGTTCAAAGCTTTGTATGCAGACTACCTGTCAATCAGGTAATTCTATTTACATAATTAATCTGCAAGCACAGAACCTAATTAAAACACAAAAGGACATTATCTATGCTGCTGCAAATTTGTTATTTATTCATTCAACTGCTTCCAACTCTTTGTGACCTCATGGACCATCCCAGAGCTCCCTGTTGGCCGTCACCACCCCCAGCTCCTTCAAGGTCAAGCCAGTCACTTCAAGGATACCATCCCTCCATTTTAACTTTGCTCAGCCCCTCTTCCTTTTTCCTTCCATTTTCCCCAGCATCATTGTCTTCTCCAGGCATTCCTGTCTTCTCATTATGTGGCCAAAGTACTTCATCTTTGCCACTAATATCCTTCCCTCCAATGAGCAGTTGGGGTTTATTTCCTGGAGTATGGACTGGTTTGATCTTATCACAGTCCAAAGCACTTTCAGAACTTTCCTCCAACACCACAGCTCAAAAGCATCTATCTTCCTTCGCTCAGCCTTCCCTATGGTCCAGCTCTCACATCCGTAGGTTACTACAGGGAATACCATTGCTTTAACTATGCGGATCTTGGTTGCCAGGCTGCTGCTAATGGCTTCCTTCATATCTGAATTTCAGTTTTATTTCAGTCATATCAAAATATGTGAACTTCTGTGGTTTCACATTGATGTGGTATTAGGGGTTGTGCCACAGTGATCAGAATGTGGAAGGATGGGTGCTTTGTTTTGTAAGGGCTGTATTCGGACCCCGGGCCTTAGTTTGAGGACCCTTGAACTAATGTATTAGATACATTTGTGTGTCTGTGTCAGGAGTGACTTGAGAAACTGCAAGTTGCTTCTGATGTGAGAGAATTGGCTATCTGCAAGAATGTTGCCCAGAGGATGCCCAGATGTTTACCATCCTGTGGGAGGCTTCTTTCATGTCCCTGAATGGGAAGCTGGAGCTGACAGGTGGGAGCTCATCCTTTCCCCAGACTCAAACCGCCAACCTTTTGGTTAGCAGTCCTACCAGGACAAGGGTTTAACCTACTGCGCCACAGGGTAACAAACAGCCTATATATATTTAACCCTTTCACGACTTTGTAAGCTGAGCATATGGGTCTAAGTCTATATTTTCCTCCCATGTGTACCCAGACTGAGCTGCAGATATTCAAAGATCAAGGGAGCCAGTTGTTACACGGAGCTACGAAAGCTGCCATTTAATTGTCATTCCAGGCCATGTAAACACTTTGAAAAGATCACGTTTTAAAAACCGTATTCCTTTTAAGGTCAACAAAGAAAACATTTTAAACTCCTTTGGTTCAGGCTTTGTTCCTATTTCCTGAAACCCCAGATGCATAAAACAGGAATGCAATGGTTCTTTGTGATGGGCCGTGAGCCAAGAAGTCCCATTGTTTTCAATGGAGGCAACCGAGAATTGGCATGACAAACTGGAAATGACACTGGAAGTGGAATTGGTCAGGCATCCATTCACACTCTCCCTCCCACCTTCCCCTTGCAGGATGAGTTTTCTCAAAAATTCCAGTATTGTATTACAAGCACCAAGGAGGAAACACGCTGTTGTAACAAGGAAGACAAATGCCGATTACCTTTGTCTCCTACTGAGACTCAAAGATGCTCAGAGCAGCTTTTACAGGCTGCCTGGGGTACCACTAAAACTAGCTCAAAGTGTAAAACTGGAACAGGCAGCAACTAAGTTCATCAGGCACACAGACTGTATAACAAACCAAATTTTCATATACAAAAACATAACACATAGAATTAGGATTTGTGGCACTAATTGAGCGAAGAGTTTTATTTGAGCAGCTATAAGAAGAGCACAGTACAGTAGACCCTTAGTATCTACTCAGATTTATTTCTAGGACCCCATCCCCAAGATACCAAAATCCAAGTCCCATTAGACGCGGGTGAGTCAAAAAGTGTTTCCTCCTGTGTCATAAAAACGTTACGAATGAACATATAACAGCAGAAATTGCTAGAGATCATAGCCTTAATTGTCCTCTACTCAAAACTATCGTTCAACATAATCACTATCAATTTGTAAACATTTGCACCATCATTTAACCCTAGCATCAAAGCCATTTTGGAAAAATTCAGGGTTTTGCTTTGTGACCCATGATTTTAAAGCTGTTTTAACACCATTCAAGTTATTGAATCTGAAACCATGTAGGTTGTCTTTCAGAGGACCAAACAGACAATGTACGTGGTTTCAGATTCAATCACTTGAATGACGTTAGAATGGCTTTAAAATTATGGGTCACGAAGCAAAACCCTGAATTTTTCCAAAATGGTTTTGATTCCCGGGTTACACAACAGTGCAAATGTGTAAAAATCCCGAAAAAACCTACAACAACCCTGTGTAAAAATCAGTGGTGACTATGTTGAACAGTAGTTTTGTGTATAGGACAGTTCAGGTTATGATCTGTAGCAACTTCTGCTGTTATATGTTCATTCATGTCTTTTTATGACACAGGAAGCAAAGCTTTTTGACCCACTCATGTATACAATGGCATAATAAAATGGTACCCCTTATATAAAAAGATAAAATCAAGTTTGCTTTTTTTTAAAAAAAATGCTTTTTGAATATTTTCATGCCACGGATGGTTGGTGCAGAATCCATAGGATATGGAGAATCAACTGTTACACTATGTAACATTTCCTAATTGTCATTTCCTAATTGGTTCTAGCATAAAAACATGGGAAAAGTTTATAAAACTGCAAAAACTTTGTTTTTGTGAGACATCCTGCAGCAGATTTTGCTATAGTTTTTCAATGAATATCCAACCTAGTCAACATAGTTTGTGGCAGCCACAAAAACGACATTTCTGGAATATTACGACTACTTTCAATGTAAGTACTACACAATAAAACAGGAATAACACAACCAGGAACAGAAAATATCTGAAAATATTTCAGATTTTGTTACATGGTGTTATCAATCCTTTTGTTTGGCTCCTTGCTGTTTTTTATAGTACTTCAAAGAACAATGCTACTCCTTCACTTTTCTAACCTTTTACTTGTTTATAATTTGCAAAAATTATTTGGCAAGCAACATCGTTTTCTAGTTTGAAATGTTTGTTTTTGTTCCTTCACGTTATTGTCTACCTAGTCATATCTTCTTTCCAGGCTTTTTTGAGCGGGCAAAAGGAAATTAGCAATTTCAATGTTTTTTCCACTATGGTGGGCAAAAGGTAGATTGCACTCCATTACCAACTTGTTGAATTTGATAAATCGGGAGCATAATAGTTACCCCATTACTGCAATGATGTTTAAGGAATTGATAGGTTGCCTTACAAAAATCACTATCACAGGAGGAGGAAATAATAAAAGTTAAATTTAACTAGCTATGTTTAACTGGTTTATTTTATGGCTAGTTAAATGAAATTTTTAACTTTTGCGTTTAGTATAAATGTATCAGTATCCTTTAGCTGTTGTGAGAAGCACTGTTATAAGGAGAAGCACTTCTTATAAGAAGCACTTGTAATAAGAAGCACTGTTATAAGAAGAAGCACTTGTTGTAAGAAGCACTGCTTGACTATCAAGCAAAAAGTGGGTGCTACAAAATACCATACAAAAGCTGACTGGCACAACCTGGGGATCACAACCAGATACAGCGAAGACATCTGCCCTTCCGCTTTGCTACTCTGCTACTGAATAAGCAGGCCCACAGTGGAATACATCTCGCCACATTAAAACAGTGGATGTGGCTCCTAATGAGACATGCCGCATTATCACCGGATGTCTACTCAATTTGGTGTTAAATCCCATGCTTTAATATAGCGTTCTACAAACGACACCATCCTAAACTATCAGGCAACTGGTAGGATTTTTAGTGCAATACAGGTAGTCCCTGAGTTACACACATCTGATTTACAAACGACTCGTAGTTACGAACAGGGGTGAGGCAGCAAGAATTGAGAGAAACATACTCCTCAGAAGGGGAACTGATTCCTGAATGAGTTATCATGGGAAAATGTGTCTCCACTGAAGCTCACCAATCCTTGTTTCCACGACAAGCCCATTTTTTCAAAATCCAATGGACACAGAGACAGAAAGTGAGGTGAAATACTATGAACAGGGCACAGACGACAACAACAACAACAACAACAACAACAACAACAACGCTTTATTTATATTCTGCCTTTCTCCTAGAGGGGACTCAAGAGCGGATTATGCATATAAACAAACACAGGCAAACATTCAATGCCTTTTTACAAAGAAATACAATGACACACAAATACACAGACAAAGGCAAAGGCTTCTCCTTTCATTTCCGGCTCTGGAGGCAAACAAACACCACAGGTGTTTAACCCTTCCCTATGCTATCCAAAGCTTTTATATGTGTGTCTGTGTGCACGCACACACTTGACAAATGTACCTGTAAAATGTATCATTTTTCACTTGAAAATGTACCTGTTCCAACTTACATACAAATTTAACTTAAATAAAAATTCAAAAAGAACAAACCTACAGGACCTATCTTGTTCGTAATGTGGGGACTGCCTGTACATCTGGAAAGAACAGGACAACTTATTATTTTTTAAAGAACTTTTTTGAAGGAGTTCTTTTGAAGGAGTCAAAAACAAAGCGAAGCAATAAGAGGTAGTGACAACAATCAAATATTATATTCCTTGTAAATGACTACACCCTAGCGATTAGATTAATAAGAGAAAAACAAATTCAATTCTACCTTTCCTAATATTGGTGAAAAATCTGATTTCCTCATTTCTATCTAGCAACATCTATACGTTACATTTGTTGTAAAACTAAACACTCCTATGTTTTATGGAGCACTGAGTGGTTGGCAGGATTTCAGTACAGAGAATTTAAGTAGGCACAGCAGGTTAAACTGCTGAGTTGCTGAACTTGCTGACTGAAAGGTTGGTGGTGCAAATCTGGGGAGCGAGGTGAGTTCCCGCTATTAGGTAAATCAATAGGTACTGCTTTAGCAGGAAAGTAATGGCAAGTTTACAGGTTTACAACCACTGCACATTCATTCCCAGACATGGGAGCCACAGAGAACTGCAAACAAGGGCCCAATTCCCATTCCTAACACCCTGGGGATGTGAGACACAAGGACAGAGAAGCAGCTGGAAAGGGCTAAAAAAGGGAACATTGTACCCCAACGTGTCTTACACTGAAGACGTACCAAGAGACATGCTCCCAAGTCTCTTAAATTCCTTTCTATCCCTGATTTGAAACAAGGCTGGGGTCGTTCAATTTCCAGCACCTACATGCCTGCAGGCTAAACAAGTCACCTTTGGTTAGTTTTTCAAATTAAAAAAGTGGAGAACACAATTAATTAAATAAATTAAAATATTTAAATCCTGGAAATACTGAGGACTATTAGGTGCTGTTTTTATTTTTTCTGGAAGAACTAGGAAACCCCTGATTTATGGGAAGAGACTAGTGTGGGAAAGGAAGTATCTTTACTTGTCTTCTGAGAAAAGCAAAGTGAACCCTGGCATCAACTGGAGGGAAACCTAAACTGCACCGCCTTTCACCTTTTGGTTAACAGACTATTAAGCAAAAACTGGATTGGCTATTATTTGATGGAGACAGCAACATCCAGTGCCCATGAAGATAAATTACAATAGAAAAATATTTTCTCTTGTCTCCATTTTGGCAGCTGTCAGAATGGCTTCAGAAACCAGAGCTAAGACAAATCCACAAAGGGCAAGAACGCTTCCGTAGACCAACCCACTACAATTTTAGTAATGTGGACACAAACTTCCTCAGAATTACTTGCTTAAAGTAATGATGAATCTCCAGACCCTAACAAATAGTCACCAAATCTGGATTTTCTAGGAAAACCCGGGGTATTATTAAGAGACATTTTATTTCATGCATTTCATTCCTAGAATATATATTAATACCCACTCAAGTAGAACTACTTTTCCATTAATTTATCTAGCTGTTTGAAGTGAAATCAATAGTTCTGATAATCACCATTAATAACGGTAGAATTCTCCATGTTGCTCTGTTAAGCAACCAATAGCTGCCTAAAGTTGTTTAACTGTTGTTGTTAAATGCTCTCTAAGTAACTTTTATGGTGTCCATAAGAATGAGAGACCTCAAAGATCCCTAGCCACGTTTCATTTCTGATTATTTTCAAAGTAAAAGACTTCGGGAATGGCTTGTCATTGCCTTTTTCTGTTCAGTGCTACCACGCTTAGCCAGCTAGGATGCTCCTGCTCTCCCTGTGAGATCCTTCACCAGAGTCACTCCTAGTACTACCACTGCTACCCAGTGGTTCGAAATGTAAAATAAACCACGTTTAGTTCACGTTTGATGAGCCCACACACTGCCTTGCCAGAAAGAGAAAATATGCCATGCAGGTGAACAGTAAAGAACCAGTATTTTACTCTTATTAATTCAGAACAACGTAAATACAGGGTTGTTGTAGGTTTTTTCGGGCTATATGGTCATGGTCTAGAGGCATTCTCTCCTGACGTTTCGCCTGCATCTATAGCAAGCATCTTCAGAGGTAGTGAGGTCTGTTGGAACTAGGAAAAAGGGTTTATATATCTGTGGGGAAAAAAGGGTTTATATATCTATATATTTCCACAGATATGTAAACCCTTTTTCCTAGTTCCAACAGACCTCACTACCTCTGAGGATGCTTGCTATAGATGCAGGCGAAACGTCAGGAAAGAATGCCTCTAGACCATGGCCATATAGCCCGAAAGAACCTGCAACAACCCAGTGATTCCGGCCATGAAAGCCTTCGACAATACAACGTAAGTACAATATGATCACTCACTAAATGTCCTTTTAGAAAGATTTAAAATGATCTTTCTTTCTGTGTCCATATGAGACACCTTTTATTTCTGCTTCTCTCTTCTTCTCCCTCCTGACCTTTCGAAAAAGAGTGAAAACCTGGCTCTGAGCAAGCGTTTGGAACCACAGCATGATCAGAAAAACTCAAATCAGAAAATGAACTAGGAACAGCTAAGACAATGGAACTGTTGAGGATTTGAACAAGACGACATCGTTTTTATAATTTTTATTATTCATTGCTTGTATGGTTTTTAAATGTATTGTGATTCCCCCCCCCCCTTTTTACCAATGTATGTATTTTTATATATGGCATCTAATTGTTGCCAACTTGTATGCCACCCTGAGTCGCCTTCAGGCTGATATGGGCAAGATACAAATGTCGTAAATAAATAAATAATAAATAAGACTGAACCAAAATGTAACAGTATCCAGTAGTCCCATGCTCAGCCATCACCCTGTGCATTGCCTGACCAATCAGCTTCATGTATCTTATTTTACAGCTGACATGCACACTCTCACTGATTGCTTGCATGCTCGAATACCCAGTATATGGCATATTTAGTCTACCTCCTCAGCAAAGTCCTGTCTCACGTGGGAGATCCTATCAGTGAGCAGCAGTGTCACCAGCACTTTCTTGCCTTTCAGCAGCACAAAATCCCACCAACAGAGAAAGCCAGTGACATCAGTTTGAAATGTAATGAGCACAATTAACCCATTAGCAAAAAGGAAAGTGTTATTGTGTTCCTTCAAGCTATTTTTAATTTGTGGTGACCATAAACAAAACTGATCACAGCATTTTCACTGCAGAATGCGACTTGTCTACCATCACTCAATGGGTTTCCCTAGCCAAGCAGGGAATCGAACCTTGGTCTCCAGAGTCATGGCTCAATGCGCAAAGCACTACACCAGGCTGGTTCTCTAAAGAAAACTGTTATAGCAACCTCCGGATGGAGAGTATGGCAGACTGACATATTTTGTCTCACACTCCAAAGCAGCGAAAGCTAAGCAACAGAATAGCTCGCTAATTAGCTGCTAATTAGCCGACAGAAGTCACAGAGAACTTGAGATGGCCCACAATATGTTAAGATATGCAGTGAGACTGGGAAAGACATGTTTGGATGGGAAAGATTGCGGAAGGGGAGACATTCCAGGAGGGAAAAGAATGTTCTCTTTAGGGTGAGGTCTGCATCCAGCATTGACGTACCATTTAATCAATGACATGAGAAAATTCGGGAACTGGGAAGGGGGGGGGGACACAAAAAATAAATATAAATATATATTTTAATTTAATTAAAATGAATGAATGATTTGTATTTATAATAGAAGGTGCTGGTAGCTAGTGGCTATAGCATATGGATTGGAATTATAGGTGGTCAAGAAGACTGCTTTGGACTATGCTATAACCAAAATAAGGTAGCGTGGTTATAAGATGTCAGAAAATTGTTTAGAATCTATAAGGGGATTGCAGATGTCTGTGGGAAATATACAGAGAGAGATTATATTACATCGGTTAGATATAGTAATTTGAATACTATAATAATAATAATAATAATAATAATAATAATAATAATGGGAAGTGTTCAACTTGTGATTTTGTGATACAAAATCCAGGATATATATCTTGTTTGCTGTGTCATACTGTGTATTTGTGTCAGAATAATAATAAAAATAATAATAAAGACTCTGGCACAAGCCAGTAAAGGTGGTCCCAGTGGTGATTGGCACACTGGGTGCAGTGCCTAAAGACCTTGGCCTGCACTTAAAAACAATTGGTGCTGACAAAACTACCATCTGTCGGCTGCAAAAGGCCACCCTACTCATATCTGCATGCCTTATTCACCGATATATCACACAGTCCTAGACACTTGGGAAGTGTGCGACGTGTGATCAAATACAAAAGCCAGCACAGTGATCTTGTTTGCTGTGTACTAATTTTGTTATGTATCAAATAATAATAATAATAATAACAATAATAATAATAATAATAATTCTTTATTTATATCCTGCTTTTCTCCCTAACAGGACCCAAAGAAGCTCACAACATAATACAATACAAATCAAAGCACATTTAACATAAAATACAAGACAGACATCATATAAAGCATAATAATGTCCACAAATAAGATATAAATTAATATAAATTAATATTAAGCATTAAAATATTTAACATCAATTACTATTATTGTGGGGACCCATCAAGTAAATAGTATATTTTGCTAAGCTCAGTGGTGATAAACATGAGCCAGCGAGAAAATTAAAATATTAAAATTACTGTCCCTGTTATCTTAAAAGAGTTATAGAAAAGGTTAACATATGTAGGGATGGATATTGGATTTGATACATTTATCAGATATGGACAAAAGATTTGATTGGGTAAAGATTTATCAGAATAGCTACAAAACCCATTCTTAAACCCCGTTACAATTTGTTTGTGTGGAAAAAAATAATCAGTGATTTGTCATTGATAAATAATGAGAAAAGAGTCATGGAAGAAGTGAATCTTTATATTTATAGACCGAGAAGCTATGAATAGCTGCATGCACCTGTAACTTCTTCTTTCTGTTTTCTATTTCCTTTTTCTTTTTAATTTGTGTAAGTTTTATTGAACTCATAAAATTTTCAATAAAGATAAGTTTTTTAAAAAATTTAAGAGAGCTGTTATAGGAGATAAGATATAGGAGATTGTCCCATAGCATGAACAAGACTTCATGTTAACTATGTACATTGTTGGATTGGGATCAACTCGGGCTCCTTCCACTCAACTGCATAAAATGCACATTGAACTGGATTATATGGCAGTGTGGACTTAGGGCCCTTCTGGAAAGGCCCTATATTCCAGGATCTGATCCCAGGTTTTCTGTTTATTGCTGATTATCTGGCAATACGGGACTGTGGCGCAGTTGGCTGGGAGTCAGCTGTATTAAGATCACTACTGACCGAAAGGTCATGAGTTCGAAGCCAGCCTGTGTCAGAGTGAGCTTCCAACCAATTTTTTGTAGCTTGCTGTCAGCCTTTGCAGCCCGAAAGACAGTTGCATCTGTCAAGTAGGAAATTTAGGTACCGCTCATGCGGGGAGGCAAATTTAACTAATTTACGAGGCCATAAAAATCTCTAGCAAGCATGCAAAGAATGAGGAAGTACTTTATCAGTGTCACAAATGGACGGTGAAGCGACAGCTCCCCTGGTGGCCAGAATACCCTAAAGAAAAGCTGGAATGTTAAATTGCCTCTGTGTCTGTCTACATATGTTGTGTGTCTATGGCACTGAATGTTTGCCATATATATGTACATTGTAATCCTCCCCGAGTCCCCTGCGGGGTGAGAAGGGCAGAATAGAAAAACTGTAAATAAATAAATAAACAAATAAATAAATAAATAAATAAAATCCACTTTAAAGCAGAAACCCGGGGATCAGATCCTGGGATATAGGTCCTGTCTGGAAGGTCTCCTAATTAACTGAGGCCCCTTTCACACGGCGATATAAAATCCACATTGAACTGGATTATATGGCAGTGTGGACTCAGATAACTCAGCTCAAAGCAGATATTGTGGATTATCTGCCTTGATATTCTGGGTTATATGGCTGTGTGGAAGGGCCCTCAACAACTTCATTGGGTAACCTTGGGCCAGCCTGGTCTCACTCAGGTTGGCTTTCCTCAAAGTGGGTATGGGAAGATAAAATGAGGTGATGATAGAAAGCAATTTACGACTCCTTGAGTTTACTGGGGGAAGGTAGAACAGGCAAACGTAAAGGCAAAGGTTGTCCCTTGACATTAAGTCCAGTCGTGTCCAACTCTGGGGGTTGGTGCTCATCTCCATTTCTAAGCCAAAGATAGACACCTGCAAGGTCATGTGGCCAGCACGACTGCATGAAATGCCGTTACCTTCCCGCCGGAGGTTGGCAGAAGCTGGAGCTGACAGCGGAAGCTCATGCCGCTCCCCGGATTCGAACCTGCGACCTTTCGGTCAACAAGCTCAGTAGTTTAATCCATTGCACCAGCGGGGGCTCCCAGGTAGGACAGAAATATATCTAATACATAAATCAAAATTACTAAACAAATAGTTTCCAAAAGATAAACCAATTATCCCGTGATTTGAAACCCAAGATAAATGTGAAGACATGAACTGAAATCCAAGTTCAGGGTTTAACTACTGAGTGTTACTTCAGCCATTCTGTAAAAATAAGGATCTTACACTGTAAAAAAAAGGAATGAATGGCTACAACAACTCCCAATTCGTTCATCACGAGAACAATGGCTCTCAGAGGAAGGAAGGTGGTTCTGTCCTGCTATCTTTACTGTAACCAACTTGGACTAGATATCCCTCAAATCCTTCCTGGCCGTGGCAACACCCGCTCCTCTTGGTCCTTTTGAACTGGGCAGCATCTCACAAGAAAAAGGAGGAAACATTGCAGACTTTAAATTATCAGCAATAGAATGAGTAGAGGAGTCTGCAGAAGTAACCCAGACAAAGGTTATCACATTCCTTAAAGATGCCGGAAGGAAGTAAGAGGAATTTCCCTCACCCCTGGAATGCTGATCAGCTCTGTCCCGAAGAAGCAAAAAGTGGTGGCAGGGAATTGTGCTCCAGCCCCAGCCTATTCCAAGTGGATGACGGCAAATGCGTGACCTCTCACCCACAACAGTGCGCTCATGTTCATGCCTCCATTTGTTTGAGCCTCTTAAAGGAGATGCTCAATCAGAAATGCAAGCCACAGAAATCAGATATTGTTTTATTTTACATAAATGTACTGAGGTTTTTTCAGTTAGGAAAAGAGGTGCTTCAATCAAATTTCGGGACACACACAGGACAGATACAAGGCATTTGGGGTCCTTCCCCACTTCTTAATTGTGGCATTATAATAGGGAAGGTAACAGTGCTCCGTGCAGTCATGCCAGCCACATGACCTTGGAGGGTCTATGGACAACGCCAGCTCTTTGGCTTAGAAATGGAGATGAGCACCAACCCCCAGAGTCAGACACGACTGGACTTCATGTCAAGGGAAAACCTTTACCTTTACCTTAATTCCATTTAAACTGCCACGGCTGCAACCCATGGACTCCCGGGACTGTTAATGTGGTCAAATGCTCTTCTGTCAACAACACATTCTCTGATTCCAGGGCAGATGAAGAAGAATCATTGCACTTTAATTATATAGCGTGAAAGGAATCCTGGTGAGCCAGGTGTTTTTATCCACAGATGAGTGATGTAAAGAAGATATACAAGAAGACAGGCTTCAGTAGTCCTTAAACGACTCTCCATAGATTACAGTATACATTTATGTGAAAGTTGAGGGCAAGTTTGGAGGTCAAAATTATGGCTTTTCATATGATCCAGAGATAAGGAGCCCCCAATGGCACAGCAAGTTAAACCGCAGAGCTGCTGAACTTGCTGACCAAAAGGTCAACAGTTTGAATCCAGGGAGCGGGGTGAGCTCCCGCTATTAGCCCCAGCTTCTGCCAACCTAGCAATTCGAAAACATGCAAATATGAATGGATCAATAGGTACCACTCCGGTGGGAAGGTAATAGTGCTCCATACAGTCATGCCGCCCCATGGCCTTGGAGACTTCTATGGACAACACCGGCTTTAGAAATGAAGATGAGCACCAAACCGCAGACGGGCACAACTAGACTTTATTTATTTACAACATTTCTACCCCGCTCTTCTCAATCACCAGGGAGGAGGGGACTCAGAGCGACTTACACTGGCAACAATTCGATGCCGCAACAAATATGACAACTATAACAGCAATATAAACAATAAATAAAACAATAGATTAAAAACAATAAAAAGCATTATTATCATAATCATAGAAACACTTAATAGATAGGCTGATCCGCATTTATTGGGCTTATTTTTAATAATATTTCTAGAGTTATACTGTACATTGGGTATATAGGGTAAGTATACCATCATCCCCAAAGTTCAGCTAAATATATAGTTCCTTCCACTGGTCTGCAGCACAGTAAACCAACCTGCATAGGAGATAAACGGCACGACAAATTTATCACCTTATCCCATCTCCTTTCCTAGTACGGGCTGAGCTAGTCTGACTACCACCTGTGCTTAAGGAGGTGATGCAACTGAGATGATAATAGCCAACAAAGCAGATAACAAGTCTACACAGGAAAGTCCTCCACTTTTCAAGAGATGCCTGCCTCCCATTAGTTCAAGCACCAAGAAGAACTATTTGAGTCCTTTTATTATCTGAGGCCTCCAACAGTAGAAAGCATCTGACAATCTTCCACAGCAAACCACCACTTCTTACTCCACTAAGACACCTAAAGTAACATTCAGCCGACAACGAAATCCGTGACAAATGTATCAACAACTACACAAAATAGATTTAAAATTAGGAAAGCAGGTGTCCCAAGCGCATTCACCCTTTAAACTGGGCCGTCAATGAGCATCCATCTGCTTCCTGTTACGTGTTAAAAAAGAATAACGTTCATCTCACTCAGTCAACCATGCATATTAGTCTTACAGGAAAGAAAATAACAGATTTTCAAGTAACATCAGGTACTGTGGGATCTATTTTATTTTCAACATCATATTTTGCTATTGATTACAGTGGACCCTCGGTATCCAAAGGGTTTAGTTTCAGGACCTTTAATGATATCGAAATCCATGGATGCTGAAGTCCCATTACATACGATGGCATAAGAAAATAGCATTCCATACATAAAATTGCAAAATCAAAGTTTGTTTGTGTACATGTGTATATATGTGTGTTTGCATATATATATATATATATATATATAGAGAGAGAGAGAGAGAGAGAGAGAGAGAGAGAGAGATGGGTGTATATGTGTGTGCATATGTGTGTATAAGTGTGTATATATTCGTGTATTTCTGTGTTTATATGTGTATATGTATATTGTGTATATGTGTGAGCTTGTGTATATATGTCTATATGTATATGTGTGCATATGTATATGTAAATGTGTACGTGTGCATGTGTATATTTGTGTGTGCTTGTATATATGTATGTGCGCATGTGTATATGTATATGAGTGTATGTGTATATGTATATATAGTTTATTTTGGGGGGGAGGGTTAAGTCTGTTCTGCTGGGTTTTTTGTGTGTGTTTTAGAGATGATGGACACTCATTGGCCTGATAGGTGTATTGTGTCCAAATTTGGTGTCAATTCATCCAGTGGTTTTTGAGTTATGTTAATCCCACAAACAAACATTACATTTTTATTTATATAGATTATAATTATTATCATTTTAATAATAAAATTGTAATAGTTATTATATTATTAATTATAATTATAAATTATTAATATTAAATGGAAATTTTACCAGTTCACGCATACCAGAAAGAACTAGCACAATAGATGTCAAACAACTGCAAATACACACTTTTTTTCTGATGCCAACCTGAGGGCCCTTTCACACTACACAGTTATAAGCACCATGATTCCAATTTTAACTGCCATCACTGCATCCAATAAAATTCTGGAGTTTGCATTATAGTTTAGTGATACACTACACAACTCTGGCTAAGAACTGTAAATGAATCCACAGGATCCTATAGAAGGTAAGCGGAACTGTAATTGCAAAGTGTGAAACAGACTTAAGAGTTAAACAGCAAGAAGTATAAATAGGAAAAAAGTAGTACAAGATCAAGTTTTGCTCATTCAGTCAAATACTGTCAGACAACAGTCAGCCCCTATTTTGAGTGGGCCAATTCATTAGCTGGGCATCCGTGGACCAAAGTGAGTTCCCAGCCAGTACTTTGAAGTGACTTGTTATGGGTGACAAAGGTTACTGTAACAATCAATATCAAGGTCATATTCCACCTCTAACACAATGAGGAATAACTTGTGATATATGTGTAACTATAGTTACAACATGAAGACTTGATGTACTAGTAAGAAAATCATGCTAGGGAACATGGCAGGCTGTAGGAAGAAAAAGACTGGATCACCTAATCATGGAACCTGTCCAAGAAGACAAATTGGTATGTCCACAAATATCCATGAAGTTATTAAGAGACACGGTACATTTGAATGTATTGCTCCCCATACTGAAATCAATCCACATTGCTTCATTTAATAAACAAGTAGAAAGTCAGCCTACTGACTCAATATCCTGAGCCTTTTGTCAACAGTGCAGTATGGGATGAGTTTTTAAGCACCATGTTTGCCAAAACAAAGGGAAAGGGCTTTTGCAATCTACATGGTTGATTAACGATAATCACAGACTCACAATAAATCAATAAGAAACCAAGCCTTACAATTTATTCTCCCTCCACAGAGCCATTGTGAAATGTATCACAAACAGCATCATAGAATCACAGAGTTGGAAGAGACCTCATGGGCCATCCAGTCGAACCCCCTGCCAAAAAGCAGGAAAATCACGTTCAAAACACCCCCAACAGATAGCCATCCAGCCTCTGTTTAAAAGCTTCCAAAGAAGGAGCCTCCACCACACTCCAGGGCAGAAAATTCCACTGCTGAACAGCTCTCACAGTCAAGAAGTTCTTCCTAATGTTCAGATGGAATCTCCTTTCTTGTAGTTTGAAGTCACTGTTCCGCGTCCTAGTCTCCAGGGCAGCAGAAAACAAGCTTGCTCTCTTCCTCTCACACACTTAGACATGACTATCATGTCTCCTCTCAGCTTTCTCTTCTTCAGGCTAAACATGCCCAGCTCTTTAAGCTGCTCCTAATAGGGCTTGTTCTCTGGACCCTTGATCATTTTAGTCACCCTCCTCTGGACACATTCCAGCTTGTCAACATCTCCCTTCAATTGCGGTGCCCAGAACTGGACACAATATTCCAGGTGTGGTCTAACCAAGGCAGAATAAAGGGGTAGCATGACTTCCCTAGATCTAGACACTAGACTCCTATTGATGCAGGCCAAAATCCCATTGGCTTTTTTTGCCACCATATCACATTGTTGGCTCATGTTTAACTTGCTGTCCATGAGGACTCCAAGATCTTTTTCACACGTACTGCTCTCCAGCCAGGCATTGTACCCCATTCTGTATCTTTGCATTTCATTTTTTTCTGCCAAAGTGGAGTATCTTGCATTTGTCCCTATTAAACTTCATTTTGTTAGTTTTGGCCCATCTCTTTAATCTGTCAAGATCGTTTTGAATTCTGCTCCTGTCTTCTGGAGTATTGGCTATCCTTCCCAATTCGGTGTTGTCTGCAAACTTGATGATCATGCCTTTTAACCCTTCATTTAAGTCATTAATAGAGATGTTGAACAGGACCGGGCCCAGGACGGAACCCTGCTTATGTCACTCCGCTCGTCACTTTTTTCCAGGATGAAGAGGAAGCATTGGATGGTGAACAATGCACCAGATTATGAACTTTCATGAGTTGCAATACAAAATCTATGTCATGTCTTCCAAATTTAAAGTGCAGAGACAGAAAAAGTTGAAAGGTATAGGTTTTTCAAAGAAAGCTTTGAGGGCCATCCAGAAAACATTGCAAGTGGAATCTGCAACAAACCACTACAGCACGAAATGCCCATGTTTTGTTATTTATTTATTTCACATACACGCGGCACCAGTCAGCATTCTCTAGCCATGAAACATACCCAGTCTTCCTAAAGCTATTTTTAGGGTCCCCTTTACATTTTTTAAAATTCACTTTTTGCATTTCTGCAAATTATGAGGTTCCTCCGATGCATACCAATGAATCCCTATTGTACACAGCGATATCATTTCGGCTATAAAAGTTATTGTCCTTGGAGAACTGAAGAATGACAAGGCAATTTAGGAAGATACCGAAGCTGTGAAATTCTCAGAGAATTAAAGACAGTCCCCAAGTTACAAACAAGATAGATTCTGAAGGTTTTTTCTTAAGTTGAATGTCTATGTAAGTCAGAATAGGTACTTTATGTCCCTGTGACAATTGGATTTTGAAAATTTTGGCTTGTTGTGGTGAATTTTTTTTAGTGACGACACCTTTTCTCCATGATAATAACTCTTCCAGGACTGAATTCCCATCTAGGAGTAGATTTTCCCCACTTCCTGTTGCCTCACCCTGTTTGTAAGTTGGATTTTTGTAACTCGGTGACTGCCAGAGTTATAATGATTTTAATAGCAGACATATTATGTGTGATGTTTTCCGAATCCTTAATTTGTTTGTAAAAATAATGCCCTCACAGTTTTATCATGCTGCAGCAGAAACTGTGTATAATGCGGTGTTATGCTGTATGCATGCACATATACATAACCAAGCAGAGATGCTTCTTGCTGAAAACCTCTCTGGAGTTTGCTACTGAAGCACCTGAAGCCTCCAAAGTGGAAGCTAGCAATGGCTGTTAAAAAGATCTGTATTAGCGTACTATGATTAAGAAAACAAGTCTGAGCTTTCTTTGGCTAGAACTTTAACTTAATTTTAGAAGGCACTCAGTAATTACTGAACTAAAATTTGGCGAGAACACTGGGGACAGTCATGCAATACTTGCAGAATTTTTCCAAGGGATACTGCGATGGCCATCGGGACTACCGCCTGCTGAATTAATTAGGCATCCTGTTCCATTTCCTCAAACTAAGATTGAGAAATCTGATTAGTTAAGAAGCAAAGCTTGGAGACATTTATAGCTAATGCCTCTAGTAATACAATCAGTCCTCAATATTCACTGCAGTTGGGGGCACAGGACCCCTGTAAAAATGGAAAATTGCAAATGAAGATTGTTGAAGGCTTTCATGGCCGGATACACTGGGTTGTTTTAGGTTTTTTCGGGCTATATGACCATGTTCTAGAGCAGGGGTCCTTAAACTATGGCCCAGGGGCCAGATACAGCCCTCCAAGGTCATCTACCCGGCCCTTGCTCAGGGTCAACCTAAGTCTGAAACAACTTGAAAGCACACAACAACAACAACAACAACAACAACAATCCTATCTCATCAGCCAAAAGTAGGCCCACACTTCCTATTGAAATACTAATAATTTTGTATTTGTTGAAATTGTTCTTAATTTTAATTATGGTATTGTTTTTAAGTGTTTTTACACTACAAATAAGATATGTGCAGTGTGCATAGTAATTCATTCCTTTTTTTCAAATTATAATCCGGCCCTCCAACAGTTTGAGGGACTGCAACCTGGCCCTCTGTTTAAAAAGTTTCAGGACTCCTGTTCTAGAGGCATTCTCTCCTGACGTTTCGCCTGCATCTATGGTATGGCAAGCATCCTCAGGATTTTCTTTTACCCAAGAGAATATTTCTCTATGGTCAACTGCTGAAAGCTAACCACAAAACTGCACTGGAGGACCTATGGAGTCCCAGAGAGGTAGATATTCTCTCTAGAAATGTCTAGGTCCTCCACCATGACTGGAGGAGGTTGACCATATAGTCAGTCAGACTGGAAGACCTAGGTAATCCTAGACATTAAATCAGTGAATAATCAAATCCGTAAAATCCTCATGTTAAGGAGATGACCATATTAATACATTAAAGGTTATAAAGACTTTATGCAAATCGTAAGTTATAATTATACTGCAAATCAAGGATAATTATAATTCAACCCATGACCTGTTTACACCTGCCAGGCTACTATTGAAGACTTTTTATTTCCACCCCAAAGTGCTTCTCCGTCATTTTGCTCACACACAAACTTTTGTCATATTCCTTTCTACTTTTTTATCTCAGTAAACCGTAGAAGAATATTTTCTACAACAGACAATGTGCTTTTGCAACATGAAATAAGCATTGTCTTCTCATCACACTTACATTTCATCGCATCTTTTCCTAATGAAGAGATCTGCTTAAAAGCTTACCTACAAATTTGGGGTATTTGGTTACACCTAATAAGATCAATCTGACCATGGATTTGGTTATTTTTTAGTTTATTTATTGTGAACCATCACAGCTCACTCTGCTTTACCTCTAGAGCATGGCCTATATGATGTTCAAACATGGTCTTTTAGAAATGAGAAGCATCCTGTTTGTAGCTCAACTGTAATGAGGAGGTAACCCTGGGCTTGGCACCCACATTGCTGCTCTAGTGTCCCCTTATTATGTTGATTTAAAGGGCCTGAGGGTCAGAAGGTTCTCAGTATGTCAGAGCTGAAATAATAAATGGCTTATTTTCCATCCTGGTAGAGGAAATACATCACAACCCATTGTGGTGCACTCACAGATGCTGTTTTTACAGGAAAGTGTAAAAATAACTGCATCGGCTTGCCTTGCTACTCAGATTCAAACAAAGCCCCTTACTACAATTGACACTGGAGAGAGAAAAGGCATGTTTTCAAAATGCATTCAGTAAACTTAGAAAGAAGGAGTAGCTGAAGAGAGAGAAAAGTAGATACTGGTTTAAAAAGTAGGAGGAACTCTGACAAAAACATAACTTGCCAATGCTGGACAAACCAGTTGGCAAAAACCACTGCCACTTAAGTCTAAGAAAAACCTCAGATGTAGGTTGCTCTTGCCTTAGTGCAGCTTTTTGTGTGTCAGGAGCGACTTGAGAAACTGAAAGTCACTTCTGGTGTGAGAGAATTGGCCGTCTGTAAGGACGTTGCCCAGGGGACGCCCAGATGTTTTGATGTTGTACAATCCTCGTGGGATGCTTCTCTCATGTCCTTGCATGGGGAGCTGGAGCTGACAGAGGGAGCTCATCCGCGCTCTCCCCAGATTTGAACCTGTGACCTGTCAGTCTTCAGTCCTGCTGGCACAAGAGTTTATTAACCCACTGCGCCACCGGGGGCTCCTCTTAGTACAGCTGAAATAGTACTTCTTCTACAAATCCTAATTTATGCTAGAGTACTATTGGGGATTTATGCCTATTGATCTACTTTTTAACCACTTTAAGGAGGTGTCCCAATGCTAAAGGTTTCTGGGAAGCATCACAATTGCTAAATATTGACTGGCCAAGGTGGTTTCGCTACAAAACTCTCTTGTATTTCTGCTGAGCTGGCTACCTCTGTATTCTTTCCTTGGCAACCTGGACTTCACACTCCACCAAGTTTACAAATGACCATGAACTAAGGCTGCAATCTTATACCTACTTACCCAGAAGTAGGATATGTTCGATTTAATTAGACTTACTTAGAAACACAGGGTTGGAAGACCCTTCAAGGGCCATCTAATTTAACTCCCTGCAATGCATACATGCACAACAAAAGAATTTCTGAGAAGGGAGCATCCAATGTATGTTAAAAACCTTCAAAGGAGAAGAGTCCATCATGCTATGAGGCAGTCCTAGTCCACCTTGAAACAGCTCCTGCAGTCAATAAGTTATATCATCATCATCATCATCATCATCATCATCATCATCATCATCTCTAGGAAGTAGCCCAAACATTTCCTTGTTCTTAGCCAAACCCGCTTAGACACACACACACGCGCACACACACATACCTTATTATTTTTAACTTCTTGACAAAACCTGACCTTATTCTGAGCTTCAACTTTCCTGACACTTTCCCTGTAAGTTCTTGTATTCCTTTTTTGGTGATTTCTCCCATCTTTGATTTCTTTACATGTCTCTAAATCTCAGCTCATCTGAAAATTGTTTGTCCATCTACCTGGTTTCTTTACACACTTCCTACTTTTCTTCCTCACTGAAACTGTGCCTTCAATAGCCCTCTTTTTGGAAAACTGAGAAATAGACACTGAGAACTGGAAAGCCCTGGCACTCCAGTTGAAGGTCAGCTATGACCAGCAGTGCTGCAGAATTTGAAGAGGCATGAATGGAGGGCGAAAGAGAGAAACATGCCAAGAGGAAGTTGCGTCAAGCCAACCCCGACCGGGACTGCCTTCCACCTGGAAACCGATGCCCTCACTGTGGGAGAACATGAAGGTCAGGAATAGGGCTCCACAGTCACCTACGGACCCACCGCCAGGATACTACATTTGAGAGAACCATCATCCTCAGACTACAAGGGATCGTCTAAGTAAGTAAGTTTTGGAAAACTCCCATGTGTCATGAGTTCATTTCCATTTGAGCATTTCTGATCATGGGATCATAATTTCCCTAAGCTTATTTAAATCAACTTTTCTGAAGTCCGGAGCACATGCATGATTATATTGGGCTTCCCATTTCCTCTAAATAACACATCCCAAGAAGATATGATCACTCATATCAAAGGAGTCCATAACTTCTACACCATGGACCAGTTCAACTCTGCTGCTTAGGATCAAAAGAAAATAACTGATCTCCTTGTTGCTCCTCCATTTTCTGAACAATTATCCTGTCTACCAGCTGAGTGAATAATTTGTTGGACTTGCCATTCTTAGGAGTATTCGGCTGCAAATATCAGGATCACCCAGTGCTGCTGTCTCTCTTCTTTGAATGCGTGGTTTTAGGAATTTGTCATCAAAACCTTCGGTCTGGCTTGAGGATACTACACCCACATAATTATGTCACAGTTGTTTCCCTCATGTGTAATTTTTATCCATATGCTCAACTTGCTTTCCATGCTCTAAGCCAGTGGTTCCCAAGTTTTGGTCCTCCTGGTGTTTTGGGTTTCAGCTCACACAATTTCTAACGGCTGGTAAGCTGGCTGGGATTTCTGGGAGATGAAGTCCAAAACATCTGGTGGGATCCACTACTCTAAGGCATGGATCTCTTCACTGGTATACACATCCTTGACATATAACAGCATTCCTCTTCCTTTCCTATTTGGTATATTTTTTAGGAATATCATATACCCCAGTTACTACATTCTAATCAGTACTACTTATTAAATCACATTTTCCTTCTTATAGTAACAGTCTATGGCCCCCCTTCCACACAACTGTATAAAATCCCACATTATCTGCTTTGACCTGGGTTATATGGTAGTGTGGACTCAGTTAACCTTGTTCAAAGCAGATATTGTGGATTATCTGCCTTGATATTTTGGGCTATATGGCTGTGTGGAAGGGCCCTAAGTTCATCTTGTTCATTTCCCATGTTCGATGCATACATATAGAGACATTTAAGACTGTGAGTCCTTCTCACCAGCTGCTTTCTACCCACTACTGGGCTTTTGGGTTTTCAATGCCTATTGTTAGATAATTCTCTATGCGTGTGCACACTTGTGTATGCATCTCTGGTCCCTTCTATACAGATGAATAAAATCCCAAATTGTCTGCTTTGAAGTGGAATATATGGCAGTGTGGACTAACCCAGTTCAAAGCAGATATTGTGGGATTTTCTGTCTTGATATTCTGTGGAAGGTCCCATAGACAATGGATGGATGGAACTGCCTTGAAAAGCAGAAGTTTCACGTAATGCACGACACTGTACTATCTAACCCATCAATGGTCTTTCCCATAACAAATATTTTGCTGTTTTTAAAAAACAACTCGCTTTCGATGAATTTTCTTTGCATTATTCTTCCCTGCAGGCTTACTTTATTCCACTGTGATAACTACTGATTAGAAATCAATAGTTCTTCAATCAGCAAGCTTCTTTTCTGTGTGAGGATGATTACATATTTGCATGTTTTCTTTTATGGTGAAGTAATACTACTGTAGACTCCCAATTAACTGGCGCCCATAGGAAATGGTAGATGACAGATAAATGTTGTTTCTACTTGCTTGAGAGTTACTATTAATAATAAGCCTAATGAATACTGTGCACCATATCAAACCATTCCATAAACTCTGTATTAATACTGAAATACCATAATTAAGGATTATGCATTTATGGCCATAATTAAGGAGCCCCCAGTGGCGCAGTGGGTTAAACCCTTGCGCCGGCAGGACTGAAGACTGACAGGTCACAGGTTCGAATCTGGGGAGAGCGCAGATGAGCTCCCTCTATCAGCTCCACATGCAAGGACATGAGAGAAGCCTCTCACATGGATGGTCAAAACGTCAAAACATCCAAGCGTCCCCTGGGCAACATCCTTTCAGACTGCCAATTCTCCCACACCAGAAGCGACTTGCAGTTTCTCAAGTCACTCCTGACACGAAAAAAAACCCCAAAACCCCATAATTAAAAGAAAATTAAAACAAAGACAAATTTAACTTAATGTAACTTAGTTTTTACTGCTTTACTGTATCATAAAAACAGATTTTTTATTTAAAGGATTATTTCTTCAATTTGTTTGCCCATTGCTTGAATTCTAATTAACCGAGAGTCTACTATATTCTGATATTAAAGAAAGAAAGAAAATAACACAAGGAATCCAGTAATTCACAGTTCCCTATCCCATCAGCCTGCATATATATATGAGTAGAAGACAAAAGCACCTGGACTGATCAGGAAGCAATAAAACTGGTAGAACCTACAGACCACAACTTCATTCGAAAACAGTAATCTTTCAAGGACTTTATAATGTTTGTTCTGTTGTGCAATGCATTGATCTTCAGGAAAAGGGAGGAGGAAAACAATGCAGAATACATTAAATATAATAATTTGGCACCAGTATCATCTGAGATATCTGCAAACAAAGAAAACCAGCTGCAGAGAAAAAGAGCTAGTGTGGTGGCAACTACAAAGGTGAATGGAAATTAGTTCAGCACTGATATTCCCAGATGCTTTTGAAGGAATTCTTTTATGATGCCCTGGAGTGTGGTGGAGGCGCCTTCTTTGGAGGCTTTTAAACAGAGGCTGGATGGCCATCTGTTGAATGCAATTTTCCTGCTTCTTGGCAGGGGGTTGGACTAGGGGCCCTTCCAGACAGGCCCTATATCCCAGGATCTGATCCCAGGTGTTCTGCTTTAAATTGGATTATATGAGTCCGCACTGGGTTAAACAGAAAACCCGGGATGAGATCCTGGGATATAGGGCCTGTCTGGAATAGATGGCCCACTAGGTCTCTTCCACCTCTATGATTCTATGAGCATGTGTAGGAACTCAGCATTTTTTCCCTGCCTTGCCCAATGAGACCCTTGACCCTTAATGGGTTTCTATCCATATAATATTCTTGCTCTTGGCTGCTGCAGTGGACTGAACTCCCATTTTTTCAACCACAATTACTTCTGAGCTGTAGGAACAAAGTGGAAAGGAGCTCATGAGTCAACCACAGCTGGAAAAAAAGAACAAAAATCAAACTAATCATAAGAGGGACACTACTACTGATGCAAGGGACAAAACGTTTCGAAAGAAGAACTCCCCCTTTAAAGACTAAGAGTGGGCGAACTATGAACCAGCTATACATTTTTTTCCCAGCATAGAGATGAATGGGGCAGAGAAAACTGCAAGCTTTAGCTGGTTACAAAGGGGAGGAAATCATCATTTCCAAATGTTACCAAATATACTGAGGACATGAAAATGTGTGAAATCGTTAGGAATCAGAATTCCATAATATAATTACATTACTTTTTTAAAGGATAAATGATAATGATAATAGGATTTAAAAATCAAACTGCAAAGACTCTGGCACAAGCCAGTCAAGGTGGTCCCAGTGGTGATCGGCACACTGGGTGCAGTGCCTAAAGACCTTGGCCTACACTTAAACACAATCGGTGCTGACAAAATTACCATCTACCAGCTGCAAAAGGCCATCTTACTGGGATCTGCACGCATTATTTGTTGATACATCACACAGTCCTAGACACTTAGGAAGTGTCCGACATGTGATCCAATTCAACAGCCAGCAGAGTGTCTGCTGTGGACTCATCTTGTTGTGTTTCAAATAATAATAATAAAACTTTATTTATAGACCACCTTCTCTCCCCAAGGGGACTCGGGGTGGTTTAAACACAAAAAAGGCAAACATTCAATGCCCTACGCAAATACAAACATATCAAAAATAATAACCATAGGCTTATGAAAACACAGAATTTAACATCAAAATGAAAAATAGAAAAACAGGGTTACTTCATCTCCCTGCCTCAAAAAAAAAAGTCAACTTTCTATCCTGTAAAAACAACTTTAAAATGTATATTATTATTATTATTATTATTATTATTATTATTATTATTGGAGTCCCCGGTGGCGTAATGGGTTAAACCCTTGTGTTGGCAGGACTGCTGACCAAAAGGTCAGTGGTTTGAATCCGGGGAGTGGGGTGAGCTCCCGTCTCTCAGTTCCAGCTTCCCATGCAGGGACACCAGAAAAACCTTCCACAGAATGGTAAAACATCCAGGTGTTCTCTGGGCACCGTCCTTGCAGACAGCCAATTCTCTCATACCAGAAGCAACTTGCAGTATATTCTCAAGTCGCTCCTGACATGAAAAAAAATTATTATCATTATTAATGTTTCTTTATATCCCACTTTTTCTCTTCACAAAGGCGGCTCCATGAAATGCTTTATTTCCTTGGTTTAATTGACAGCAAGAAGAAACCTTATGGTGGGAAGAATGACAGGGATGGCATTAAGGACAGATGCATTTTCAGCAAACAAGTGGGTTGATTCATTCATAGTGCTCAATCAGGGTTTGGCACTGTAAGAAAGGACATTGTAGTCACATGCATCCTTTTCTTTGGTATCCTTTTTATTTGAATCTAAATCAACAAATAATGGTTTGCATTTGTCCTAAACACCAGAATTTGATCCTTGACTGAAATCCTAGTTTGTAGGACTCAGACAAGAATTAATAATGAAAATCATGAAATAACCAATTTGAGTAGGAAAAAAATGAGAGGAAAAGAATGAAAGCACACAGATTTTGAACATTTTATTGCATTTATATTCCATAAACTTTATCAGGTATTTGTTGACACAAATCAACAAATAAAAGATAAATACAATAGCAAAAATTGTCTTGATTTTGTTTCCTACAACTTATGGATAACCTATGCATGTCAGACCAAGAAGATTCCCAGACATCAACTGCCCTGCTTAGACCTTGCAAATCAGAGCATTTTTGCCTTTGTTGGCTAAATCAATCCACTGTACTGTGGCCTCCCTTTTTGTATTGCCTTCTGCTTTACCAAGTATTATTCTCTTTTCCAATGACTCACATATCATCCCATGATACGCCCAAAGTATGAATGCCTCTGGGGAGCAAATAGAGCAGATAGAATTAAAAAGGTAAAGGTTTTCCCCTGACATTAAATCCAGTCGTGTCTGACTCTGGGGGGTGGTGCTCACCTCCACTTCTAAGCCAAAGGACCGGCGTTATCCGTAGACACCTCCAAGGTCATGTGGACAGCATGACTGCATGGAGTGCCATTACCTTCCTGCAAAAGCATTACCTAATGATCTTCTCACATTTGCATGTTTTCGAACTTCTAGGTTGGCAGAAGCTGGGGCTGACAGCGGAAGCTCTTGCCTCTCCCCGGATTTGAACCTGCGACCTTTCAGTCAACAAGTTCAGCAGCTCAGTGGTTTAACAAGCTGTGCCACTGGGGGCAGATAGAATAACCAATCAATAAATGAGGAACAGTTTTTTTTTAAATAAAAACATACATGTAAGTTGATTTTCAAAGACTAAAAAAAAATTGGAAACCCATGAACTTACCAGGGATGCTAACCTGGGGCAAGTCTACACTTGCTGCTACTCTGCCTGTGCATATAAAGTTTCAAATGCACAGGTGCAAATATCTCAAGATACAAATTTATCTACATAACAATGTTATTCCTCATCTCAAGATCTTCTCCAGGTTCTCCTGACATGCCTTCTTTAGTATGCTGGAAGAAAACGCATCAGAAAGAGGGCCATTTTGGTCATAATGCTTAGAATCTGCATCAGTTTCTCAGGAGAGGTATACTAACCACTTCACTGGTCCACTTCAGGCAAACAGCAACAACACAATAATAATAATAATAATAATAATAATAATAATAATAATAATAATAATCCTCTTTCTCTTCTTCTTCTATGCCAGGGGTCCTCAAACTAAGGCCCGAGGGCCGAATATGGTCCTCCAAGGTCAGTTACACGGCCCTCGCTCAGGGTCAACCTACTTCTGAAATGATTTGAAAGTACAACAACAACAACAATAATAATCCTATCTTCATTTTAATTATGGTATTGTTTTAAAGGTTTTTTTTGCACTACAAATAAGATATGTGCAGTGTGCAAAGGAATTCATTCATGCTTTTTTCAAATTATAATCTGGCCCTCCAACAGTTTGAGTGGCTGTGACCTGGCCCTCTGTTTAAAAAGTTTGAGGGCCCCTGATCTATGCAAACAGGAAGTAAAATTATATATGTATATAGCTATGATCTTTTTCAATGTGTGTGTGTCCCCATCACTACCACCACCTTCATTTTGCAGATATTCACCTCATGGGTGAAGCTGTAGACATCTTGCAACAGGCTTCTTTTGGCATTTTTGAAAAGGTGACAACACATAAACTAAAATGTATTCCAAACAACACAGCAGCACAGTGTGTAGGAAAACAGGTTGTTCTACAAAGAGGAGTCCAACCAGTTCTAGATTGGATTAAACTCTCTCCAAAGGCTACCTTCCTAGCTTGCGGGTCCCTCCTGGACTCACTCTATGTGGAAACACAGGTGGCTAGAAGTGTTGTTTCATCATTATCAGCTACTATCCCTGTCCAGCTACAATAGATCTTGTCACAGTTACTCATGTCCTAATTGTATCCAAAGTAGCCAACTCTGCTCCTATAGGTGGTTCAGATGCTCCAGTTGATATAGAATACATAGCCTCTCTACATCAATCCAGAAGTTGCTCTTGAGCATCCAGTCAACATCTCAGGACTTTTGGCCCCTAATATGGGGTTAACACAATTTTACTCAGCATTTGCAGAAGTTGGGAAATAGCCCAGAATTTCTGCAAGACTCCAGAGCAGCCCCACACTTTAAGGTTGGTGTGAAAAGCTGGACCAGTTCAAATTCAGAACCAGTGCCACTGTTCATATGAATCTGTTTCATATGCACATTGGCTCCAGACTGTACTGCATCAATTCCACACTGGCTAATACACACACACACACACACACACACACACACACACACACACGACATTTATATGCCGCACTTCTCACCCCGAAGGGGCAGAGCGGCTTACAAGATATATATACATACAATATATTATATTAACATAGTACAATATCAGTATTATATATTACTATATTGTACTGTAACATTATATTGTAATATTATTAATAATATTACATATAATATAAAATATATAATTATAATATTGTATTATTATTATATTGTATTACATTATAATATTATAAATACTTATATGTATATACAATATATTATATTATTAGTAAAGGAAGGAAACAAGTAACATAGTCACTTCTATTTCCAATTCAAGACATTGACATTGATCCTTAATACACTCAATAGTTTGGGGTCAAGTTGCACATGGGGTCCTGCACATAGTCCCTGGAAGGGAAATTATTTCTGTGAAGGGAAATTATTTCTGTGAACAGGAGAGAAATTGTCTTTTTGGTCTTGATCCCCATACTTATGGAACAGTTCCTCTGGGAGATATAATTGTCTTCCCTTTCCTGTTTCCTTTAAGTAAGGCCATTCCAAGAATATATATATTTAACATTTCAGACTGCTTTTAATTGAGAGGACAGCTTAGGTTTATGTGCTTTCCTTGGGTTCTCTTTTTAGATCTTACAACTACCTGAAATGAATTATAATATCTCTCTTTCTTCTCACTGCCTTCCTATTTTAACACTGATTTGTTTTTGATTCAAATTATAATATATTCCACTGTATTCCACAATATTTTATATGCTACTTAGAGAAAATATTGCATTTTGAAAGGCAGCTTTGAAATAAAATAAACTGAAAAGTTTTGATACACTGCATTTTATATATATATTAAAATCTTCCCTTGTCTCTTATTGTCACTATCTGCCTTCACTCAAACTCTGAAACTCGTGGTTTGTAAACAGATGCACCCTCTGATAAGGCATCTGAACTTGCAGAGCAGAGGGCAAAGAGGCACGTTGTGTCCTCCCAGGCCTCATTCCACAGGCAATCTATTTGTCCTCTCTGACCGATTGGAGCTGGAACTTCAGTGAGTAATAACCAGATTCTCTGTTCCTCTGCGTGTGTCTCTTGCCTTCTGCTTTGAAGACATGTCCGTGACCCTACCTATGCTTTACTGACTTCTCTCCTACCTGCCTTCCATCTCCCTTGCTTACCTAGTTGAATGTCTATGCCAGCATTTTCACAATGGACTTGTGCTGTCGCACGCTGGGCCTGTACATTAGACTGTACACAGGACATAAATTCTCTGTGCCCAACGGGACGCCGGGGCTGCCTCAGAATAAAGGCCCTTAGATTCCCCCAAACAGAGTCTTTAGAATGCTTAAAGTAAGTCCAACAAAGTTCTTTTATTAAGGAACAAACAGGAACAAACAGGTACTTTAACGGTTTTCTTAACAGACTATAGGCTCTTTCAATCTTGTCCACTAGGAACAGGCACTGTCTTCTTAACTGTAACTAACTGATGGGGAAATCCTAGCTTCTAATCTGGGCAGTCTGTACTTGCCTCTGTTGACGTGGAGCCCCTGCACCCGGTACCAACTGCGTCTGGCTTCCGCGAGTGACCCTTGCCTCAACAGAGCTTTGTAGACCTCCAGGGAAAAAGAAGGAGTTCAGGTTGCTGTGATGGCCGGCTGGAGTCCCTCAGCCAAGCTGTGGCTGTATGTCTCCTGGCCAAGCCGTAGGGCTGTATAACCCCGGCCAAGCTGTAAAAGATGAAGCTTTTCTACAGGAGCCACTTTGTTCTATGTCCTGTGCGAAAGGCTTCTCTGTGAGAACTAACTCAAAATGGCTTTTTCCCCTCCAAAACTCAAAAAGGGGCCGGACCAGGGAACCAGATATGAATGTTGCAAATGGCCACCTTGATTAGCATTTAATGGCTTTGCAGCTTCAAACCCTGGCTACTTCCTGCCTGGGGAAATCCTTTATTTGGAGGTGATTAGCTGGCCCTGATTGATCCATGTCTGGAATTCCCCTGCTCTTTATTTACTGTTTCAATTTTAGAGTTTTTTTAATACTGGTAGCCAGATTTTGTTCATTTTCATGGTTTCCTCCTTTCTGTTGAAACTGTCCACATGCTTGTCTATTTCAGTGGCACATTTAACACATTTAATTATGTATTTTTTAATAATCATATATGTAATTCTATTTTACAGTTTATATACTATAGGTTTTAATTTACTCATTGTTACCATTTTTAGCGTTAGCCACTTTGAGTCTCCTTGACAAAAAGCGGGAGATTTTATTTATTTATTTATTTATTATGTTGTGTCAGGAGCGACTTGAGAAACTGCAAGTCGCTTCTGATGTGAGAGAATAAGTCATCTGCAAGAACGTTGCCCAGGGAACGCCTGGATGTTTTAATAAATAACAAAAAAATAAACACAATGACTCAGTAGTCACTGATTTATTTATTGTTATTTATTATCTGTATTAATCTCCCAACCGTGTATATTTAAATACAAGGTTGGTGTGAAACCAGTAGAGAAGGGAGCGATTTAATGTATGGATGATTACATCTATAGTTCTGGAACTGGTTTGAGAACTAGGTAGTGCCTATCCCCACTAAAGACTGGCCTCAAAACAGTTCAAGAATCTATAATATCCATGGCTTCATGGCCACAGAGAAAGCCATGGATATTGTATTTTCCCTGGCTGCAATGTGCATGTGTGGATTGCCAATTCCACCATGCAATATCATTTTCACTTAATAGTAACAATAATAACAATAATAATAATAATAATAATCTTTATTTGTACCCTGCTACCATCTCCTCAAGGGACTTGGTGAGGCTTACATGTGTCAATTAGGTGTGCTGATGTACATTGAGACTGCATTACATAGTTTTTCTTGACTTTGCCTGCCTCAGTTTAAAGCTCTTAAGGCACACTGCTGCCAGTGTTTGCTGCATGCATCATCTAAACACCATGCATTAAACTGCATTAAGTGGTCAATGGACTTGCTGACCAAAAGGTCAGTGGTTTGAATCTGGGGAAAGCAGATTGAGCTTCCATCTGTCAGCTCCAGCTTCCAATACAGGGACATGAGAGAAGCCTCCCACAATGATGGTAAAATATCAAACATCTGGGCGTCCCCTGTGCAACGTCCTTGCAGACGACAAATTTCCTCACACCAGAACTGACTTGCAGTTTCTCAAGTCACTCCTGACATGAAAAAAGGACTCCATGTGCTCACCTATCTACAGCCCTGTGCTCACATTTGCCCATAAGAACCTGCCAGAGTTTTACTATCTTCAGGAGAAAGTTTTCTCTCCATCATCACTTTTCCAGGCTCATCTTAAATAGCTCTTGGCCTATAAAACTCCAAAATGGGAGAGGTTCTCACTGGTTTCTTTTTTGTGGGCAGACAAAGGTCTTCCTACTCCAAACAGACTACAGACTTTAACTGGTTGGGATAGAAGCCTGTGCAGAGGGGTTGTTGTTAATTAATATTTGCTTTATTTATTTTATTTTTCAAGTAATGATTGTTGGAATGATTGTGGAATGCTTTTTCAACATTTGGACCACATACCATTCCAGCTTTTTTGTTTTAAGCTATATTGCCACCCATTGTTATCAGAGTTCACAGATCTCTTGAAGTTCATCCATGGACAGCAAGGGTTTGTGGACCAAAGGTTAAGAATCACTGTGCAGCACTCTTTTCTCAATGCTCCACCCTTCCATAATATCTATTCTTAATGAAGTTCCATTCAATAAAAATCATTTTTTTTAGACTTTTCAATTGCACATTAGTTTGTATTCTATCTTCCGGGTAATCAGGGCTAGTTTAAATGCCCAAGAGCTCCTGATTTTACCCTCCCCAAAACTAGAACTTTCCCAATGAGTCAGGAAGGAGGGGAAGAGAAATGGTCTTTATCATCTCTGCCTTCAAGTCTCTACATTGGAAACCATAAGCGATTTCCCTTCATTTTTTAATTGTAGAATGGCACTGTTATTACATCCTTTTAAAAAATGAGAGGAAATCTATTCACCCTTCAAACAGGAAGAAAAACTGACACCTGCAATTTAGAAAGGCCATTCAACAGTCAAATCAGAGGCCATTCATTAGTAATCCCCCCCCCAACGCAGCCTAACAGGAAGAAACACAAAACACAAAGCCAAACAGCAGGCATAGCATCTTATTTAAAGGTACAGAGTTTCAGACAGTAGTAATATTGTGTTGTCGAAGGCTTTCATGGCCGGAATCATTGGGTTGCTGTGAGTTTTCTGGGCTGTATAGCCATGTTTCTTATGTTTCACCCACATCCTCAGAGGTTGTGTGGTTTGTTGGAAACTAAGCAAGTGAGTTTTATAGTGTCTGTGCAATGTCCAGGGTGAGAGAATGAACTTTGTCTGCTGGAGGCAAATGTGAATGTTGTGAATTTTGCAAATGGCCATCTTGATTAACATTTAATGGTCTTGTAACTTCAAAGCCTGGCTGCTTGCTGCCTGGGGGGAATCCTTTGTTGGGAAGTGTTAGCTTGTCCACCTTGACTAGCATTTAGTGGCCTTGTAGCTTCAAAGCCTGGCTGATTGCTTCCTGGTGGAATCCTTTGTTGGGAGGTGTTAGCTGGCCCTGATTGATTCTTGTCTGGAATTCCCCTGTTTTTTGACTGTTGCTTTTTCTTTACTGTCCTGATTTTAGAGGGTTTTTTAAATACTGGTAGCCAGATTTGGTTCATTTTCATGGTATCCTCCTTTCTGTTGAAATGCTGGACCACTCTAACAACTACCATGGCAGACTACACAGTGAATCCATTGAAATCCACAAGCATGACAATTTCAATAAAAAGAGTAACATTAAAAAAAACAGAGGAATTCCAGACAAGAATCAATCAGGGCCAGCTAATACCTCCAAACAAAGGATTCCCCCAAGAAGCAATCAGCCAGGCTTTGAAGCTACAAGGCCACTAAATGCTAGTCAAGGTGGACAAGCTAACACTTCCCAACAAAGGATTCCCCCCCAGGCAGCAATCAGCCAGGCTTTGAAGCTACAGTTATTATTATTATTAACTGCATTTCTATACCACTTTTCTCACCCCTGGGGGGATTCAAAGCGGTTTACAACATAATAAATGGCAAATTCAGTGCCTCACATATATACAAAAATATCACATATCCAAATCAATAACATATAACTGTAGAAAATAACCACCAAAACTATAAAAACATCAAGCATAGACATAAGCATGAAACATATTATTGCTACAATTAACAATGTAGACCCCTTCTCCCCCCCCCCCACTCTCTCTCCATTGCGTTTCAGCCCTTCTTTTTATACCCTCCCTGCTCCCCCGCCATCCCACCAGACACAAAGTTATTTAGGTACAGATTGAATACAAAATGGGGAGGGTAAAAGGCCACTAAATACTAGTCAAGGTGGCCAACTGCAACATTCACAGTTGCCTCAAGCAAACAAGAGTTCTTTCTCCCTCCCTGAACTTTCCACAGATATATAAACATCACTTGTCTAGTTTCCAACAGACCCCTCAACCTCTGAGGATGCCTACCATAGATGTGGGCAAAACGTCAGGAAAGAATGCTTCTGGAACATGGCCATACAGCCCAGAAAACTCACAGCACTCCAGTGTTGATATTGTTTTGCCTATTTCCATATCAGAGTGTGCAAGACAATTATTCTAATAATGCCCAGTGGAATTGGTCAACCATGATTGCTTGTAGCTGCTTCATGAAAAAAATGACATTTCGACACAAAAGGTCTAATACATAAAAAAAATTTGTTATTTGTATGTGCACTGGCGATTGGTAAGAATCTCCTTTCTTTTAAAGGACATCCTGGAAATAGGGCTAGATTTCTAGTAGCTTCACTTGGATGAGTCACACCTATGGCATCTTGTAATATCTATTCATTTACAAAGCAAATTGGAAGCAACTTGATTTCCTTCCCGGCTCTGATGTGCAAAGAGGCAAAGAAAGATTAACACTTTGTTAGAACTCGTTTGCCTTTCAAGCAGACACTATGAGTGCATCTACACAGTAGAATTAATGCAGTTTAACACCACTTCAAGGCTCAATGCTATGGAATCATGCAAATTGTAGTTTGGCAAGACACCGCCACTCTTTTGCAAAGAGCATGTAAAACTACAAATCCCATAGCATTGAGCAATGGTGGGTAAAGTGGTGCCAAACTGCATTAGTTCTACAGTGTAGATGCACCGCAGCCTAAGTCTGATGTTTCAAGTCCAGTCCATCAATACTTTTTATAGATATCCAAAGAGCAACCCACTGTATGTCGTATTTTAATCAACTATAGACTACCTGAACTTTCTTTTACCAAAAGGTCTGCACTGAGGGCCTCTTCATTCTCTTTGCTGACTTCCAGTTCTGTCCATTATGACATACAATGAAAGATACTATAGTCTATTAGTACTGAAGCTCTTCAAGCTGTGTAGCAGTGAATAAGTGTCAAAAGTACATTCATGTCCTCACTCTAATTAACACTCACAGGCATGGCTTCCAGATAAAGAGCAGCTTCTTAAATACATCTGAATTTAATATCACACTTTATTTGACACAACACGGACAAGTAAAAAAAAATCCCTGTATGTATATTCCTCTATTTTGTAATGTATTGAATATTTCTAAGGGTTTTTAAAACCTTTACATTATTTGGGGGAAATGCAAGGCAACGTTTATTTAAACTGCAGAAGGGACGTCAGATTCCACCTGTTTATTTACAAATAGAGATCATACAAATATGATGTATGTTCTTACCATACGTCAAGGAAACCACTGACCACATAGGGAAACTGATGAAGAAATACAACCTCCAAACTATCTACAGACCCACTAAGAAAATCCAACAAATGCTACGTTCAGCAAAGGACAAGAGGGATCCTCTCACCTCTGCAGGAGTCTACTGTATAACATGCAGTTGTGGACTAGTCTACATAGGGACCAACAAATGCAGCATTGCCCAAACACGAATCAAGGAACATGAAAGGCACTGCAGACTACTTCAACCAGAGAAATCAGCCATAGCAGAGCACCTGATGATCCAATCTGGACACAGCATATTATTTGAGAACACAGAAATGCTGGACCACGCTCACAACCACCATATCATACTACACAGAGAAGCCATTGAAATCCACAAGCATGTAGACAATTTCAACAGAAAGGAGGAAACCATGAAAATGAACAAAATCTGGCTACCAGTATTTAAAAAACTCTAAAATCAGGACAGTAAATAAAGAGCAACACTTAAACTGGGGAATTCCAGACATGAAATAATCAAGGCCAGCTAACACCTCCCAATGAATTGTCCACATGCTTATGTATTTCAATGGCTTCTCTGTGTAGTCTGACATGGTGGTTTTGAGAGTGGTCCAGCATTTCTGTGTTCTCAAATAATATGCTGTGTCCAGGTTGGTTCATAAGGTGGACAGTCCGCTAACACCTCCCAACTAAGGATTCCCCCAGCCTGGCTTTGAAGCTGCAAGGACATTAAATACTAACCAAGGTGGCCAATTGCAACATTCATACTTGCCTCAAGCAGACAAGAGTCTTTCTCCAATCCTGGACATTCCACATATATATAAACCTCACTTGCCTAGTTTCCAACAGACCTCACAACCTCTGAGGATGCCTGCCATAGATGTGGGCAAAACACCAGGAGAGAATGCTTCAGGAACATGGCCATACAGCCCAGAAAACTTACAACAACCCATAGATTTTACACTTTCTAAACATATAAATCCTTCTATCATCCTTCCCCCGGAATCTCTATGCTTAAGAGATTCTGTGGGTTTTGAATAATTATAGCTCATTCTCACATTTCTTCTGCAAAGATGCTCATTGGAAATGAACAATCAACCATTAATATTCTCAAGGCACTATTAGACCTCAGATTGACCAAGCTTCTGCTCTTCGGGGTTTAAAGCTCTTGGATACCAAGTTTTATCCTCTTGGCTCTACTGTGTGAGCCCCAATGCTGCAAAAGCCCATCTCCAATATAATTGGGCTGACCACGGGACCTATTTTGTTTGCCCTTCATCACTAGAAATGACTTGTTGTCATCACTGTCCTGCTCCAGATTTATCTAGCTATAAAGACAGGAATAACATTTAACTTCTGTCTTCTGATGTGATTTGAGCATCGCCATCAATCTCTGGCAGAGATTGCTAAAGTGCTGAAAGCAAATCACCTTTGCAATAAAATTAATAGAGCACAATCAACACATCTGCAATAATTCAGCTCTGGCTTTAAGTTTAAGGGGCAATGGCCATGGCAATTTAACTTCAACTTGCAATGCGTTCTGCATGAGCTCTCCTGGGTAAGACAGATACCTTGTCTGAGCATCCAAAAATGGACAAAATATATCCTGCGAGCTTTCAAAGTCCAACTGGCAAAAGCATTTTAAATCACACAGGACAAAATGACAATGTTAGAGTGAAGGGCTTACATAATAATAATGATGATGATGATGATGATGATGATGTCACCATACCAGGTGACAGCCGCATTGAGGAAAAACAGCAGGAAAAGCTCAGCCGCTAACAAGACCTCAAAATCGAATTGCAAAGGCTCTGGCATAAACCAGTACAGGTGGTCCCAGTGGTCATCGGCACACTGGGTGCTGTGCCAAAAGATCTCAGCCGGTATTTGGAAACAATAAACATGGACAAAATCACGATCTGTCAATTGCAAAAGGCCACCTTACTTGGAAGGAGCCCCCAGTGGCGCAGTGGGTTAAAGCCCTGTGCCAGCAGGACTGAAGACCGACAGGTCGCAGGTTCGAATCCGGGGAGAGGCGGATGAGCTCCCTCTATCAGCTCCAGCTCCACATGCGGGGACATGAGAGAAGCCTCCCACAAGGATGATAAAAACATCAAATCATCCGGGCGTCTCCTGGGCAACGTCCTTGCAGGCGGCCAATTCTCTCACACCAGAAGCGACTTGCAGTTTCTCAAGTCGCTCCTGACACGACCAAAAAACAACAACAAAAAACCTTACTTGGATCTGCGTGCATATTCGAAAATACATCACACAGTCCTAGACACTTGGGAAGTGTTTGACTTGTGATTTTGTGATATGAAATCCAGCATATAGATCTCATTTGGTATGACATACTGTGCTTTTGTGTCAGTAAAATAATAATAATAATAATAATAATAATAATAATAATAATAGGTACAGTGCCTAAAGACCTTGGCCTACACTTTAAAACAATTGGCACTAAAAAAATTACCATCTGTCAACTACAGAAGGCCACCTTACTGGAATCTGCATGCATTATTCGCCGATACAACACACAGTCCTAAACACTTGGGAGTGTCCGACGTGTGAGCCAAAAAAACAGCCAGCAGAGTGTCTACTGTAGACTCATCTTGTTTTGTTTCAAATAATAATAATAATAATAATAAACATTATTATTATTATTATTATTATTATTATTATTATTATGTAGGTCCCTGACTTATAATAATATTAATACTTTATTTAGGAACCCATGGTGGTGCAGCGGGTTAAACTGCTGAACTTGCTGACCAGAAGGTAGGCGATTCAAATCCAGGGAGCTGGGTGAGCTCCTGCTGCTAGCCCCGGCTTCTGCCAACCTAGCAGTTCGAAAACATGCAAGTGTGAGTAGATCAATAGATACCACTTTGACAAGAAGGTAATGGTGCACCATGCAGTTATGCCATCCACATGACCTTGTAGGCATTTATGAACAACGCCGGCTCTTCGGCCTAGAAATGGAGATGAGCATCACCCCCAGAGTCAGACACAACTAGACTTAAGGTCAAGGGGAAAACTTTATCTTTACACTTTATTTATATTCTGTCCTTCTCCCCTAGGGGAATCAAAGCGGATTGCAGCACTTACATACATAGGCAAACATTCAAAGCTGATCTAGAGGAACATCAATGAAAGCAAATGCCATTCTTCTCTTTGGTCATATGGCATTGGGATACAAAAGTGTCATAAAATGTAGGCAATAACATTTAAACTCCTTTAACAATAGAAAAAGAAACAACTGTCCTTGAGATCCAAGTTGGGTAAGGCTACCTGTCCATTTCTTAGGCTGAGCACACTGGTTTCTAAAAAGTCTCTATACTCTTGCATCTGAGGGGGAAAAACTTTAGGTGCTGTATAGGTATTAGTAAAATGAGTTCACTTGACACACGGCACACATATTCCATAACATGATTGCTCTTTCTAAACACATCTAGATAACATGTGTTCTGTCTGGTATTGCAGTGAGTATTTTTCACCAGTACAGATTAAGAAGAGTTTAAAAAAAGCTTTTTTGTGTGTCAGGAGTGACTGGTCAGCCCAATTACTTTGGAGATAGGATTTTGCAGCATTGGGGCTCACACAGTAGAGCCAAGGGGGTAAAATTAGGTATCAAAGAGCTTTAGGCCCCAAAGAGCAGAAGCATGGTCAATCTGAGATCTAATAGTGCCTTGAGAATATTAACTGCAAGTCGCTTCGGGTGTGAGAGAATTGGCTGTCTGCAAGGACGTTGACCAAGGGATGCCCGGATGCTTTTGATGTTTTTCACCATTCTCTGGGAGGCTTCTCTCATGTCTCCACATGGGAAGCTGGTGCTTACAGAGGGAGCTCATCCACACTCTCCCCAGGTTCGAACCTGCGACCTGTGAGTCTTCAGTCCTGCCAGCACAAGGGTTTAAAACCCACTGCGCCACCGAGGGCTCCGCAAAAAACAAAACAAAAAAAAAACCTCTGCCATCATTAGAGACTAATTGCAAGCGACTATCAATCTCTGTGCCACCTGAGGAGTAAGTATCATGATACAAGGGAGCTGCAAACTGTATGGCTCAATATAATCTAGCAGTTTGTGCTCCATAGAGCCATTTACCACCCCCTGGACATTGCATATTGCTGCCAAATTGTGTACGGTTTTTCTCTCTGGCTAGCACTGAAGTATTTCCTAGGCTATTTAAGATGATTGTATTTTCCTAAACATGACCAAAAAGTCAAGATTAGGATGAAGAGGGAGACAATGCTGACAATTCATGTCAAAGGTCTGGGGGTTCTACATTGTTTCTTAAGGGAAGCTATCGTTTCTTTCACCCCAGGGAGAGAGAGCCATTGTGTCAAATGTAACCAGGAAATTCTTTCTGTAGACAAAGGACTGTCAATGGAGTACTTTCTTATGTCACTGGCAGATACAGAGTATATAGGGGAAGGGAAGGATTTGTGTGTCGGTTCATGTTCTGCTTTAAACTCCTTTAGAAATCATACACAATTCTCCATGATTCAGGGTGACTCTAAAGCTTTGAGTGGGATCTTGTACCACTTTTGCGACTAACTGAGAACGAGCTTTCGTAAATGAAGTCTAGTAGACTTAGGCTATGTCTACACTTGCCCAACCTGTGGTGCGTGGACCACCAGTAGTCTGTAAGAACTAAAATATGGTCCATGGCCTCACCATTACTACACAATTGCAACAAGAGCAACAGGTCTCACGATACTCTCTTATAGTGCCAAGGCTTATCAAATATGGTTTTATGTGGGTGAGCAGATGGAGACTACTGGATGGCATATGTTCAGTATCAGAAACTAGAGCTGATGTGGTCTATCCAAGGCAATTTTCTGAATCGGGACCCCAAATAACCTAATCGAATCTAAAGTTGACCAGAAACTGATTCGTAACCCTTTTGGTACTAATGTTGGAGAATGGTCCCTGATCAAGTGGTCCCTGGTCAAAAAAAGGTTGGGAACCCCTGATCTAGGTTAAAGCGCTCCCCAGAGCCCAAGGGCATACTGAGGCCACAGCCACCATGGCACCTCCGCCCACAAGCAGCTCCCTTTCAGAGGCTTGCTGGTAATGTCACATTACTGGTCACATGGCCAGACGCCCTGATGAACATCACCAGATACAACATT